>NC_080575.1:2421600-2724300 GCF_029962835.1 Magnolia sinica | reverse complement strand
TTGAAGCAACTTATCCCACTATTTGTTCTCAAAACCTAGTTTGCTAAAACCATACAAAAGTCATTAAAAATCAAATTAAGATTATTACTAGGGTAAACAGAACTGTAATAAAGAATATGCAGAAAGAAAAGGCAACCTAATTTACACAGATCAAAAGCAGGAAGCAAACCTGCCAATTGGTTTCATCAAATAACAATTAATACCAGCAGTGACCAGGAAAACTTTCTAGAAAACTAACAAGTGGAATACTGGAATCTATTTTAGCATATTGATTCCAGTAGAAATTTGCCAAAAAAAGTTGTAAAAGGCAACTCAAAAGAGCACAGTTCAGAATCTTCAGATTTTCTTTTTATCAATAACCACAAAAATTATAGTAGCTTAGTTCAGACCATTTATTGTAGTATAATGCAAGGTCTGCACAAAGAAAAGCAAACCAGTGCCTAACATACAAAGAACAGACCATAGCAAAGGGAAAATTGCTAACCAATTTCAGTGAGAAATTGCAAGAAAATTACACAAACGCATTGAAAATTGTGGAAACCAACCAGTGAACCTACTTGAAAATTCTGCAGAAAGGAAAGAAGATCACAAAACCGAACATGTGAATATCAAACAGCAGCAGAATATGAAACTACTAATGGACTTGAGAGAGAAATATTTCATAAGCAAACCTTGTAAAATTGCAGTAAAACTCGATAAAAGCAGTTCAGATCACAAAATGATAGCTGAAGATTAAAAGAGGAGCACAAAGCAAATCTACCAAGGGATTATAGAGACAGGTTTCCAAAAAAATACAGAAAAACTCTGATACTCTGGCAGAGTGTGATGGATGATCCACATGCACTTAGAAATTGCCACATGCATTTAGAAATTGCACATGTTGCATATGAGTAGTCCAATTAGGTTGTCCAAATTATGTTACCCAGTGTAGATGTCTCATGAACCAAAAATTGAGCTTATATGATTATCTGACCATCAGATTGGTGGACATTTATTGGACAGTTAACAATGATAAATATATAACTCTCCCATTTACACAAACAAATGTTCACGAGCTAGAGGTTAGGATTGTTCAACCAATTTGATATTGGGATTTTGGATTTGCCCAGTGGTCCACACAATATATTCTGTTTATTTGAGTTAATATATAAGACGTGTGCAGTTTCTGAGTGCCTGTGTATCAAGCGTCATACACAGCCTCATACACAGCCTGAGTATCATATATAACTCCTTGAAGAAAAAACAGTTCAGATCACAAAAGAGGAGCGCGATCCATTTACCGTTACCACCATACCAGGCAGATGTAGATCCAGTTATGTAGATGCTTCACCTCAGAAAACATTGAGAGCCTAAAAAATCATACTGGTCCAAAACTCAGATGGGCCACAGCACAGGGATAATATTGAGAGAGAATGCCCACCAATTATTAGCATAGGGGACCCACCGTGTTGTATATATATATAATCAAAGCTGTTCAGACGATTCATCCAGTCCTGATGAACAGGCATGCCAAGATTCAGGCTGTTTTCCGACCCAGGCGAACCCCTGTGGAATTCACGGGTAGGCATTCCCTTGCAGTTCATTCTCTTTGCAGCGGCCAGCATGAGTTTTCTATCCCACTGAGGTTTGGGCAATAGGGATTTTCAGAGACAATGCATCTGATAAACAGGTTGGATGGTGAAAATGCATCGCGTCGGCCCCACATCTGCCCAGATCACACACCAAGAGAAAGCATACAGAGATCAAACAAGATATGCTAAATTTTCATACGAAAAAATGATAAACTTGCCACAACAGAAAACAATCAGATCACCTTAAAAAATAATAATAATAGTAGTAGTAATAATAATAATAATAACAACAACATAATAAGCTAAAGAGGTTGCCGTAAAACGAATTCATTTAAATACTTTTTAGTGAGAAATCGCTAAACACTCTTCTTAAGCTATTTGAAAGTGAATATGAAGAAATTGTGATTAAAAGAAAAAAAGAAAAGAAAAGCAGTTCAGATCGCAGAAAAAACTAACATATAGGTATAAATCATCATCAGAAGCCAATCGCTAGAATCCTCTATTCTAATCATTTTAAACGGATCTGATCTCAAAACGCTAGCCTATGAGTATTAAATTACAGCATCGAGAGAGAGAGAGAGTAACAACAGTTCAAAGGAATCCGAGATGCGAAGAGATCAGACAACAGAAGAAAACAAATCTGCAGAGATTCGAGAAAGATGCCGTCCGAATACTCCGTAAAATCGCAATTTCCAAGTAAACCTCACTATATTGAAAGAGAAATAGATTTTTTTTATGCGTTCAGATCTCAAAAATGCAGGTAAGAAATCAGAGGAAAAGCACATTTCAGATCATTTACTGAAAAATACGAAAAATCTGCAGAAATATAAAAATAAAATAAAAATAAAGATTGAACTCTAGGAAGGAGGAGAAATTGGACCTAGATTCGTTAAAATCCGAGCATTTGCGGCGGAGACTGCAGCTGCTGCATTTCCTCGTCGCCTCCGCAACAGATAGAGAGAGAGAGAGAGAGAGAGAGAGAGAAGGGTTTGGGGAAGATGAAGATTAACTGTTCGGTATTTTATGGACGAATGGGATGAAGTCCGGAGCTGAGAAAAGACTCTCCCACTCTCGTGTTCGCTACTTTGTCACTTGACCCCCTCTCGCTTAAAAGTACGAACCGGTATTTTAAAACCGGACGGTTGCGTCGATTGGACCTAAAGCCCCACTTTCACGGTCCGGGTCGTAAGGGGGCGGATTGGATACTACCCTCCCCAGTACAGGCGCGGATTGGGTACTACCCCACGGTCCCACCATGGCGGTCGCGGTCTGGGTGGACCCCGTATCCACGGACCTTGGTGGATCCCCAACCGTGGGGCCCACTGTGATATACGCGCCTTACATCCACACCAGGGCCTAGCTATAAAGACGGACGGTCCGATCGGAGGATCTGTGGGGCCTACCATGATGTATATGTTTTACCCGTGCCGTCCTTTCATTTTAACAGATCATTTTAGGGCCCCAAAACGCAGACAGGTTGAAGCCCCAAGTGGACTACACCACAGGAAGCAGTGAGGACTGATTTACTACCATTGAAAATTAACTAGGGCCTACCATTATGTTTTTTTGCTATTCACATAATGTCACATACACCTGGGAAAACATGAATATCAGCTCTCCATACATGTATATCTTCTCAACGTTGTGTTGTTTGCCAAACATACTTATCTTCTCAATAAATCAAAACTAAGATAACTTGTTTGTAGAATTAGTAGCTTAGTGGTTTATTTTAAACAACTTATGAGCCAAACACCTTTAGAATGAAGGAATTAAGTAATTTTAAATAAAAACTACTTATACTTAATTATAAACCAAACACAGGGATATTCAAACCGCACAACTCTTCTCTTGTGAAGATACAAACATTATAGGCTGAAATGTTGTCAAAATCAATATCCAAATCCATTTTGTTTTCGCATACTTCTCATGTATATTTTATCCTAGAATCAAGGGATACATTGGAGATATAAATAAATTCATAATAAATGAAATATATTTTGATAGTTGTTCTCTTTATCTTTATTTGTTATCATTAATAAGATAATACTCAAATCAAATACATTCATTTTTGTCCAAACGCTACCCATCACTACCAATACATCTAAAATGTATGGAATGTCAAGTTTATCTGGAACTCAAATTTGCGATTCTAATTATATGAAATTCTTCTTAAAACATCTAAAATCATTTTGCAGTACACTAAGTCTCTCATTCAAGTGGAACACACACACAATGGATAATCTGAATGTTTGAACCACATCTCAATGGGCCCTACAAGCGATTACAGAGATTTCGATGATTAGATATCTACTATCAATAGTTACTTGTGGTGTGGTTCATTTAAGTAATTGACTGGCTTTAATTTTAGGCCCGCCCACCATAGAAGGAAGCATCTGATTGATGGGGTGGACGTCCAACGCACATCAAGATGGGCCTATGGAGCCTGACTTCATGCAAAGCTTCCATGAGGCTCACCTCATAGTACCTTTTTCAAATTATATATGTCTAACACATAAATTAGCAACTTAGGAATTTGACTGCCATTGATATATCATTATGCAACACCATAGTGGCTGTTATGGGAAGATCCGAGCCCCTTATAATTCCGAGAGCTAATGTCATGATGACCCGATCAAGCGAATGACTACCAGCTCGACTCGGATTATAAGTGCGGACACTGTTCGACGAAGTCTTATAACCACTCTGATTGAGACTTTATCTATCAGAAGGTCTGAGCCGAGGCCGAATCCCAAGGTGGGCGTTCCATGAGCTAAGTTTAGAAACTACCATAAGTGGACGTGACCGGTTACTTCTTTCGCAGATATGCATGATGCGCATAAGATCCTACACAATCCTTGAATTACGTACGATATCCCCGTGATTCGAAAATCCCTACTGATTAAGTGAATCGTGCCGAGATTAACGGACCTAAATCGTTCAACAGTCAGGTATAAATACAATAAGATCTCATTGTTATGGGAAGGACAGTCATTCTCCCTCTACTTAGAAACTTAGACCCCGATTCCCTTGACCTGACTCAAGCATCGAAAGATCCCCAGACTTAGTCAGGGTCTTCTTTACTCACCATTTGTGTAGGACCTAGGCTCATTCGAGGAGCACGAAATGGGGGGTGATCCAAATTTTATTATCAACAACAAAGTAGAGAGTGATCTAGATTTTGTCATCAACAGTGGCCAGAATGACACGAGTGGCCAGATCCCACACAAGTGTGCTAAGCCAGCAGGTATATATGATCCAGAGGCAACTCTCTGTCGATACTCGTGCCATGAAACTTAACAGGACCATTCGGGTATTCAGTTGTGGAGTCGAGGCACATATTCAGGGATCCAAACCGTTAATATTGTGGGCCCTTCTTGTATGGTCAAACTATCAGAAGAAAGATCCTGAGCCTTCAACTAGGTAGCCAACAGATTAGCGACTAAGAAAGAAAAGACCAAAATATTCCACGGCCACGATCTTCCAGTCCGGTGGGTTTTTATGCACCCACCGCACGATTTTCCCATAATATTTATTTTTTGGATCACTGAATGGTGGGACCCACATATACCAGTTGAAACCAGAACGAACCCGATAATCCGTGGACGTGAGTATTGTGACATTACTTTAAACACCGTTTGACTTATAGCTCTGCTCAGCACGCGCGTGTACAAGGCAAGGAATGTACACCCCCACCGATGCACCAATATGGGACGCATCCGCGAGATCCAATCCGTCCATCAGATGGGCCCCCAGATACAGATGAGCTGGAAAAAGAAATAGGACAATCCGTTGTCAGATGTTTCTAGAAGTATGGACTGTTTCATAAGCCGATTGGCCTAGTTTCTGTACAGTGGCACTCACACAATGGGACTCATCTGATGAATGGCTTGGATTTAACTAAAATTTGCGACATTTGCACGTATAATGGCGTGTAGATGGGCTCTATTGTAGGTTTAGCAAACCTTTTATAATAGCAAAAGAGTCCGGGGGGCCGTACACGGAAAGCGGATGAGCTGGTGTACCACACGCCACTTACTTACCCCGGTGGTGTATTGACATCACCAAGTTCTGTGGGGCCCACCACGAGGTATGTTTTATATCAAAACTGTCCGTCCATTTGGAAAGATTTTTATAAGGTTTGAGCTAATATAAAAGACAGATCCAAACATTAAGTGGACTACACTGCAGAAAGCAGTGAGAGATTAAATTTCTGCCATTGAAACTTTCTTAGCAGTTACAGTAGTTTTGGATCAATGTTATATTGGTTTTTCCTCTTCATCCATGTCTGTATGGCCTTACGAACAGACTGGATGTAAAATAAACATGATGGTGGGTCCTACGAATGTTTTAACAGCAGTAATCGCTATCCCACTGCTATTGTGATGTGGTCACTAAACAAGACTCATTTTTGGATCACCCAATAAAATAATCTCTCTAGAAGGAAGGATGTGTGGATATAATAAATACATGGCCACGTGACCTTGATATCTGGATAGGGGTAAGATAAGTTGACGCGCATCTCATCGAGTGCCACGTGCACGCACCAACTAGGTCGGTGGTGTGTGCTTCACCAGCTAATCCGCTTCCGCTTGAAACTAGGCGAGGGGATTAGATGAGTCCCGCCCCATGGAAGATGGTGTGGCCCTTACCATGGGGTTCATCTTGATGTATCTATTATGTATCCATGCCGTCCATCCGTTTTTACAGATCATTTTAGATTATGATGAGAAAAATGAAGAAGATCCAAAACTAAGGTGGATCATACTCTAGGAAACAATGGTAACTGAATGCGCTACCATTAAAAACTTATTGGGGGGGACATTAATGCTTCCTTCAGTGTTTATTTTGCATCCAATCAGTCGATAAGCTCACGTAAGCCAGGATGAAGGGAGAAAAAAAAATCAGCTTGATCCAAAAATCTTGTGGCCAATTAATGATAAATCACCATTGTTTTATATGATATAGTCCACCTGGTAATTGGATCTGCTTCATTTTTGGGATCATTGGCTAAAATGATCTGGAAAAAGGACGGATGGAGTGGATACAAAATAGATACATCAAGGTGGGCCCCAGGGTAAGGGCCGCACCGTATTGGGTGAGGCTGGGGTCTTACCTAATACCCTCCCTAAAACTGGTAAAACGCAACTAGAAGTGAGAGATTTACGGTAATATCCCTGATTAGAGAGGAATGAGTTGGATCCACCTGTATTTTTTTATGACGAAAATACCCCTAAGGGCCCTTGGCCGGTCGGATTGGAAGGGATTGGATGGTATTGGAAGGGGTTGGAAGTTGAATCCCGAGATTGGCCGGGCGTGCCAAACAGAGTCGGTGATCTGATCCCAATCCCGTGGTCTTAAGACAATCCAATGACAACACCATCATTACCTTTAAATCCCATCCAATCCACCTTTATCCATTCAAATTTGTCTGAGACATGTTTGGCTCGAGGGATTGGAAGGGCTAGACAGGTTTAATCCTGGGATTAGCCGGGCGTGCCAAGCAGACTGGAAATACGATCCACCGACAACACCATCATTACCTAGAAATCCACGTCATCCACCTTAATACCATTCAATCCCTTTCAATCCAACCGGCCAAACGGGCCCTGAGAGGTTAACTATCATGTAAATGGAAATGAACCTAAACCGTTCGTATTAGTGGGCCTTTACTATTTATCGGTCCAAGATCTAAACCTTTTAAAGGTAGGATCATCGATCGGAGAATTGATCACCTGTAGGCAATGGTGCCACGAGGACATGAAGATCACCATTTATCTGATCCACTCGTGAGGTGGGCCACGCTTGTATGCTGAATCAAATCATCAGTTGTACATTAATTCCAGCTTGGGCTTTGGGGGCATACCATTTCCCACGCACGTAAGGAGACAGGATGCGGATTGGGTGGCGCTGTGGGGCCACCATGATGTATGTTTTTTCCGCTACATTGACTTGTCATTCCGCCAGATTATTTTATGGCATGAGCTAAAAACTTTTAACGGTAGATATTCAGTTCATAATGTTTCCTATGGTGTGGCCTACTTGAGCTTTACACATACTTCATTTTCGTACTTAAGCCTTAAAATTATCCAGGGGCGTGTTTGAGCAGTGGGATTAGAAGGGATTAGGTGGGATGGGATTCATCTGGTCCCGTGCCAATTCCACTCCATAATTGGGAAGAATGGAAAAGCTTGGAATTAGATTGGATGGAATTGCAAGGGTACCGTGCCAATTTCATTTAATGTTAGCAAGTTGTGTAGGTCTCACCATGATGTGTGAGCTATAACCACACCGTCCACCCATTTTTCGAGATTATTTTAGAGCATGGGCCAAAAAATCAAGTAAATCTAAGCTCAAGTAGATCCCATCATAGAAAGCAACAGGGATTGAATACTTACCACCCAAAACTTCCTTGGGGCCACGTAAGTTTTGGATCTACCTCATTTTTAGGCTTATGCTATAAAATGAGGTTACAAAACAAATGAACAGTTTAAATATAACACATGTATTATTCTCAATAATTTCAAATGACTGTGGGTATATCCATTCAATGTACCATCATATTACCAACAAAGCATGGCATTAATCTTATCCCACGGCAATAGTGGACAATTCCTGTAGATAATAATTATGTTTTTTGAATCCCATCCCACTTAATACCTCCTAATCCCACCACCCAATCACGCCGTACTACACTTGATGGACGGAGTCCATGAAATACATAAATCATAGCAGGCTTACAGAGAGTTTAATCAGTAGACCCTTTCCAGGAAAACTAACTCAACAGACCTATGCTAAGGAACTTTTAGTCAGCTGAGTGCGGGCAGCAAAATCCTTGTTGCCTGGACTCTGTAATGATAGGCCTCTTATATGCCACATGCAACGAATACGAGAAGTTGAATAGTCCACGCCGTCTGCTTACTTTTCTCACGTCATTTTAAAGTATGAGCTTTAAAAGTAAGGTAGATCAAACACTCAAGTGGACCGTACCAACGATGACTAGTGCATTTAATGCAACTAAAGCTTATTATTTGATGTGGTCCACTTGAGCGAGGGATATGCGTCTTTTTTGGGCTTATATCTTAAAATAATATAAGAGAATGGATAGACGGCATGATAAACAGATACATCACGGCGGGCCCCACATAGATATGCCAGTTCCTTGTTAGGACAGTCCGCAGATTAAGTACTGAGTAAACTCAGTGGGGTCGACCGTGATTTATGTATTTTATCCACTCCTTACGTCCATTTTAAAAGATAATTTTAGTGCTTGAGCCTAAAAATGAAGTATATCTAGACCTCAAGTGGACCACACCATAGGAAACAGTGTGAATTAAACATTTACTGTTGAAATTTTCTTGGGGGCCACGGAAGTTTTGGATCAAGTTTGTATTTATTTTTTCCTTTCATCCATGTCTGTGTGATCTCATGAATAGGTTGGTTAAGAAATAAACATCACTGTGGTCCTTAGAAATGTTTCATAGGTGGAACTCATTATTCCACCTGTTTCCAATGGTATGGTCCACTTGATCTTTGGGTATGCTTAAATTTTGGTATCAACCCTTAAAATAAAATGGAAAAAGGATGGACGGCGTGGATAGACCAGCTACATTCATGGTGGGCTTGACAGAGTTTACTCAGTACGACAAGAGCTCACTGAGTAACTCAGTACGCAATCCGATTTCGTTAGGGACAGGTGGGGCCGGACGCAATCGGCTTCCTTCGGAACAAACTGAAGTTTAATAGATCCCCACAAATTACAACACAAAAAAAATGTCCAAAATATTAGTCATTTGATATATATTATAGAGAATTCGGCCAAACCGATGAGTGGACCGACTATATTTTTTGTGCCACTGGGTCTTCATGGTACGAGTCGCCACTTCGGTGAATCCCTGTGGCGCCCACCGTAACGTATGTGCCTTCCATTCATGCGGTCAATCCATTTTGACAGCTCATTTTAGAGCTTGTTGGGAAAAAGAAGCAGATCCAACATCAGTTGTACCACACCACATGAAAAGTGGTGATTGAACATGCACCGTTAAAAACATATTGGGCCACCAGCATATTTATTTGCCATCCAACCTGTTAATAAGGTTGTAGATATCTGGACGGAGGGACCACATAAATATATGCTTGATCCAAAATTTTTATAGCTCACGAGAAGTTTTTAATGGTCAAATACTATTGTTTCATGTGGTATGGTCCACCTGAGATTTGCATCTGCTTCGTTTTTTGGATCATGACTTAAAATGACTGACAAAACTGATGGACGGTGTGGATGTAAGTTACATGCATCACGGTGGGTCCCGCGGTCAGGGATCCACCAAAGCCGTGCCCCATGTAGGGTACATGTGTCAGATCTGTTGTTTTATTTTATTTTTCGTCCCTGAAATTTCAACCACAAATACATTGGAAGGGCAATTCGGTCCAAACAGAGATGGTTTGCACGGTTCTGATGCCCCCAAAGAGGACTGCCCGCGGAAAGGGAAGTATATATCTTTTATAATAAAGGGGCAAAATGGTCATCTTAAAAGTGCATGAGACTCACTTCAGTCCTGTTGCCTTCCTTTGTCCTTGCATGCTCACGTGATCCTCCACGTGCACAAAAGGATACAAGAAAAAACAAGACAGCTCCAGCTGTCCACTGAACGCCAGTAGCATGAAGCTAGCAGGAACCGGACATTTGAATTGGTGGGCCAGCACTTGAAGAGATCATAGCCCGGGATCAACGGCCTAACATGGCACAAATCGGGCAGGATCTGGGATTGTAGCAATTGAAGGTCGGTCGTCCATTTAGAAAGATGGATGGGGCGTTGAACAGGCACACGATAGTAAAACATTGATACTCTGGCAGAGTGTGATGGATGATATGCGGGCACTTAAAAAATACGCGAAACAGAGGCATCAAATATTTCAATTTAAACTGTACAAAATTATGGTCCGGGTTTAAATGTCTCACGTACCAAAAATCTAGCTTATTTGGTTACCCGAACATAGGATTTGTGGAGGTTTATTGGACGGTTCAAATGGAAATTATTCGATGGTTCTATTTCATAAAAAGAAAAATAATACGTGTCCAGGAATTAGAGGTTAGGATTGTTCAACCAATCTGATTTTGGACTGTGACTTTATGGACAGCGGGATCCACCGTTTAGTCGGTTAAATTTGAGTTGACTTATACCCCATATACAGTTTCTGAGTACTCGCTGATCAAGTGCCCTGCTCTGTTAGAGTATCGTAATTCAGTTAGAGCCCAGCGCAGAGGATGGATTGTATTACCTTTTTGTATTTAATGCATGTTGTTGTTGTCCAATATGCGGTTCATGTAGAATTTGTCGTGGAAAATGTTTGATTAAACAATTTTTTAAAATTAAAATATTATATATATATATATATATATATATATATAATGTTTATTAAACTTAGTTTTATGTTGTTTTGGGAATAGTCCCCGTTGAAAGGAAGAGAAGAAAATTTTGAGTTTATAAGTAAGGTGTTAGATACTTTATTATTTGTTTGCTGAACCCATGGAGTACTAAGACTTGCGTGTTCCAGTACGCGCACACACACACTCACAACCATGGCCACAGTTTTGGGCTTGGTGCGAGGGCGTGGGCATATAAGGCTATGTGACTATAGAAGTGCTAGTAGCGCGCTTCGCGCGTGCGCATCTTCTCGTAGATAGGTCACTCCCTCACGACCTTACGTGAACCAGTGTGAAACAAGTGCGATTCGCAGTGTGACATTTGCTATGGGTTAGGTGGCTAGAGTGCTGTGGGTCAAGGGTTTAAGAGAGACATGTCTGCCTTATATAGGAGTTGGATCTAACGATTTAAGAAGTGGTGTAACTGCTCATGCAGTAATAAACTATACCATGCAAAAACTTCTACATGTGGCTAGCCCAATAGTTAAAAACAGTTAGCCACTTAGTTTAAACGGCTAGCATGCAACTGGTCTTCTCACATGAAAAATGGTCAAAAACTGCTAGATGACGGCTAGTTTCTCACCAACAGTTAAAAACAGTCTCTGGAGTTATGACCATGAACTAAAACGTTCAGCAACCCTAGCATATATAAACGGAGCTCGGGTGGTTCATTGGACAATCACCAACCACTTGAACCACTCTTTCATACGAACTAACCAATAACAACTTAGTGTTCTCTAATTAACCGATGAGGTTTAATATGAACCTTAGCCATTAGCCAACAAGTCCTCAAGAAACAGACCAACGTAGTGGTCTACGCTAACAATTTTTTTTCTAATTTCCTATTTGATTTGAGATTTTTTCTTTAAGTTTTTTTTAATCTACCAGCAAATTGTGTACACGGAGTTGCATTAGTGGTTTCTTCATGCTCGTTGAACGTAGAACCACATACAAGCTCGTTGTATCCTATAAGCTATTTGCCTACAACCTGTCAATTGTCTCTGTTACTTTGAAAAGGGTCGAATAATGCTTTTAAGGACAACATGATTACACGTGCTTTAGCATGTCCTTAATAATTTTTCGATTTCTTTTGTTATTTTACATAAATTACAAATCTGTAATTTGAGAATATTAGGTTTGTAACAAAATTGCGCCCTCCGATGAATCTGCGAAAAGCTTGGGAAGATATGAGCAGCGGGCAGGGGAGGGGGTGCCTGTGGCCGAATGTAGACTCTCTGATGCCTAAGTCAAGCTTATAGATAATAGTCTCGAGGTATAAATTAGGGTTTAAAAGTCACATTTCCTCTCCCCCTTTTTTCTGGTTTAAAGTAGTTGTATATATAGGGTCTTAATGGAGGTTCGTACCTCCGTCTCTTAATATGATACGCCGGAGAGTCCCATTCTAATAGGAATCTTATCCCGGATATGCCTCCAAAAACATCACTGAGCCCATATTTATCGAAGTGATCTTTGACCGATATCAGGCCAGGCCCTTCTCTTCCAGATCCAAGGTGAGATTCTCTTTAGATTTCTCGTACCATTTCTCTAGCAATGGTCAACTTAGTCAGCTTAGGATGGTGGGGAGTTCGGTGCTCCAGCTCATTCCCCATGGATCCCTTACCCATGTTATAGACATTTCTGGTGGGGCGAGTCCTCTTATACCGAGCTTTGTCCTCTGACGACTTACCTCAACTCAGCAACTCATCTCTGAGACAAAGAAATTTCTTGTCCCATGTCGATGGTCATTATTCTTGAAATCATCTAGTTGGTGTTTTAAAACATCACCCTAGGTGGGAGCGAGTGATCAACTTAGTGCTATATATTATTATTTAAAGTTGCACATGTCATCAACACATCAAGGAATATGCAAAGATAGCATTTCAAAACAAATAATTCTTAAGTTAGTTCTTTATATGCATGAATGACATGATATGCACATGCATGGGTCGGGAACAACAACAATTGTAAACTTTCTGCATAAGCATTGTTACCTGCAAAACAATCGATCATGTATGCAATGGTTGGCTCGTAGTACAACCCACTAATGTATGATATGCATGATTAACGAAGTAATTATTATTCCCAATTCAAAAAGCATGTTAGCTTAGCCATGATATCACTGTCGTATGGTCTCTACCCGAATTACATGTCTCATTGTGGCACTAGGTGGCTCTTTACCAATGTCCATCAATCCAAATTAAGGTTCATAACGTAATAGTTCACATAAGTCAATCAGATGAAAGTGAGATTCGTCACCCAAGGACAATCACAACTAGGGTAAGGGTCATCACACATGACCACAACATGGAGAAGGCTCACCACCCAAATCTATCAACAACATAGCAGGATCACGACCTCCATTAGCTCTTAATGGTCACTATGGGGAGGCTCATCACTCAATGTTTTACCAACATGGCATGCTTGTCACCTAATGTTTTTCCAATACAGCAGACACGTCACCCCGGCATAGGTCGACAACTCGGACACGTTGTCCTATACCGCCATGCTCAACCCTTAAGTCTCGTCAGATCGTAATATGCTAACGATTATGAATGGACCTCAATCACTAGTAGCAGAGTATCATAGATTATTTAGTATTTTATAAAATCACAAAATATATGAACGATCGAGCCAAGCATTAAACTAATCTTATTGAACGAGGGAAGCCCTGAATAAACTGTCATTGGGTGCAAAGCATCCCATGTAGTTCCGACTATTGATGATCGTCCGTGCTCCACCTAGGTTGACCATATAAGTTAAGAATGGCCAACCACGGCGGCCATCCTCTACTCCAATGATTAGTAAGGCTCAATCTCACACAATGGCTATTTAATTTATAAAATAAACATAATAATAATGTAAAAATGTATTAACATAAAAAGATATTAATTCCAATGCAATACGAAACAATATGATATAGGGCACATTAACTCGAATTTGCAAGTATCCATAGTCATGTCAATAACGAATGTGTATGAAACATGTTAATCAATGTATATCACTAAACACCCTTTGGCGTAAACAATTTTCATCATTATCTGTAACAAGGTTCCAACAAATGAAGCATAATATTGAGCATGTATTTCCTCATACATGTTAATTACCAATATTATCAATATTAGAGTTACTAGAATAAAGCATTTTAAGAATGATTATTATATAAATTTCTACTTAATCAACTAAGATTTATGGTCTATCACCCTCAAGGGTTGATAAAATGAAACTCATGAGAATAGTCCACACGTTAAGAGGGTTTCACACAACTTAAAGCACTTATAGGGTTAGGATTTTAGGGAAAACCATATATATATTTATACAAACATACAAGCTATTGTGAGATTTATGTAATTAAACCTATAAAGAACTAAATTAAGAAATATGATCCATCTCTTACCTCCAATCGCCAACGTAAGGGATTCGTCGAAATATTTGGAAGTGTATAAAACTTCGATAGAAGGAAAGAAATGACAAATGGTGCATAAACCCCTCACAGCTATTAATCTATTTATCATTTTCTTCTCCTAGGAAAATATTTGTATGGGATGAGGTTGCCTGTTTTAGACCTTTTATAGCACAAGAAGTGGTGTAAATGGCCATAAAGGCCGGATGTTAGGTATATTAACCTTACGAGAGGCCATTTTTCACTATTGGGACCCACAGGAAAGTGTGCAGGTCGATATACACCATGGGATAGGTGACCCTAGTGGGGATCTATGTACAGGTGCAATTGCTTTGACATTTGGATGCACCCATCAATGGATAAGGTCGTAATTCAATTCAACTACTACCGATCGTTGACTGAGGTTGCAACAATGCGAATATGTGGAGGGCATTATCCTAACTTAGTGTCTTTAGTTTGATTGGAATGTAACGGTCTGAAAGCATCAACTTGGCAAAGTGTGGAATGAGACATTTAGCTTAAGTTCATGATATTTCTTATGGGGATTCACCCATTCCATGTGCTCGGCTGATGAGACTAAGTTAAATAATCATAGATGTGATGTTTGCTTAATGTCTGCGATGGACATCAAGCTTGACAAGACAAACGTCTTTCTATAGTTTTGAATTTAACGGACCACGAACAAATGGTCTTGAGCTTATTTGGGTAATCAGGACATCTCTAAAATACGTTGAGTCACGGGATTTCTCGTGCATGATGATTAGTGCTTGGATTAACTACCTTCATAATGCTACCTATTCACGATTAGCAAAAACGGGTATTCTTAATCTTCATAAATGCACTAATCATGGGGTAATTATGACATTTTGTTAGGCATATACGGTCTTCTAACAGTATCACTCGTGGATGTACTAGGGTTTAGTGGAATTTTACAAAACATTACTAGGGTTTAACCTTCACCCTTTATAAGAATTTACTAGTCTAACTTAGGCATCGAAGGGTCTATAACTGACCGATGACACCCCTCGTTGTCCACATCTCCCTTGTCCTTTGCAGGTCCATCGGAGGGTGCACTTCCACATTGATCATATCTATCAGCAAAAATCCAGCAACAACAGTACTGATGGAAGGTATTGTCCCTGCTCGTGTTAAAGCCAATGCCAATGCCAAGCTCAACACTTGCATGTTGTGGCCATTTTGATTGAAGCACATGCTGTAAGATTGGTTGGTGCAGCATGTACTCGACGGAGTCAGATTAGGAACCGCCTTGTTTGTATTGAGCTCGACATAAGTATCTATGGTTGAAATTGATTGGATGAAATGGATTGGCCTGTTTGGCCAGTTGCATTATGTGGGATTAAGGTGGATGGAATTGCAAAAGTTACAATAAATGCATGTGTAAGGTGTTGCCCCTGGATTGGGTTTATCCCATGTTTTCTAATACTATGTTTGGAATGTGTGTATTTACAAATAAATCATAAGATTTACTTTCAAATTGCATTTGGATTGAACGTAGTTGTAACAAAAATCAATCATCCGTGGGATTAGTAATCCCACCTCACACTTTCCAACACAAGGCTCATTTTCCAAAGCGTGCAAAATTAATTTTAATCCCATCTCACACTCCTTCCTAGACAAACTGAGCTAGCTCGGTTAGCGCGCTCGACTTGACTCGAAAAAGCTCGATTTAACTTGGTTCAAAACTGAGTTCGAGCTGATTTTTTTAGCTTGAGAATGAGTTCGAGTAGGCCCCAGCTCGATTCAACTCGGATCAAATCCAGCTCGAATCGAACTTGGATCGAACCAGTTCGGTAATTCGGTTACTTTGCCATTGATGTTGCCATTGATCTTTTCACTGCTTGTTGGTGTGTACCTGGGTTAGGCTACATCTGATGGAATGTTGTGTTCAAGTCGATTACCTGGGTTGTGATGCATATCATCTGAGAATGGTTTTTATGATGGTAACCCACCTATGATGATTGTGGGTGTGGATCAATCAGGCTATTCAGATTCTTCAAACTCTGAAATCTCTATATATACCTATTGTAATCTCATATATAACTGAAATCTCTATATATACCTGTTGTAATTTCATTTTCTACAATGAAATGATAGTGGAGAAGTTGAGTATTGTTGTTTTTTGTTGTGTTCAAGAGCTCCGTTGTAGCAACTCTATTTTTTTGCATTGTTTTTTAAGGTGCAGTGTAGGTATTTGTGGAAATGCCTCAATGGCGAACTCGACTCAATCTTGGCTCGAACTCGGCCCGAGTTGGTGACCGAACTGAGCCAAGCTGGCTAGTCAGACAGAGCCAAGCCAAGTTCGAGCTGAGGTCAGCCAGTGGCCGAGCCGAGTCGAGTTAAGCCCAGCTCGACTTGGTTTCAACTCGATGTACACCCCTACTCCTTCCAAACATGCCATCCCAGATTTCAAAGTGGGATTAGTAATGCAATCACATTTAATACAACTTAAAACCATTGTCCAAGAGGCCCTAAAAACATCAGGCCATACATAAAAATAGATAGATATCATGCTAAAGCCATTTTTCATGAAGTTCCTGCCTTGGGATGCTAGGTGGGGCTCACCATAATATTTATGAGAAATCTACCCCGTCCATCCATTTTGAAGTTCATTTTAGGACCTGTGACCATAAGTTAGGGTGATCTAGAACTCGAATGGGTCACCCGAGAGGAAAAACTAAGGAAAGACTTTTCCACCATCGAAACCTTCTTAAGCTCCACCTTGATGTTTATATGCCATCCAAAATATACACGAAGAAGTTCCTGTGCAAGGATGCTGGGTGGGGCCCACCAAGATGTTTGTGAGAAATCCACTCCATCCATCCATTTTTCAAGCTCATTTAAGGACGTGTGACGTAGGCCAGTGGGGCCCACCGGTGAGCAATCACTAGTGGGTGGGTCCCACATGTTTAGGCATCTTCCGGCCTTTCTCCTTTTCGGTTATATTTCAAATTCAAAATTGAATTTGATTTATGATAGGAGATAGGGATAAGACCGGATGATATGGTCTCATCCAATCTCCCTTCCTTTCCTATAAAAGGCACGCGCTCTCTCTCGCATAAATATAAGATATACAAAATACTGAGAGTATACGGAGAGAGAAACATTGTGCATGAGAGATTGTTCATCTTAGCTTGTCCTTGGGACGATCTGATCCATAGATCGTAATCCGGGACCACTATATACCGTAGGATCAGAGGTGTGAATAGTTCCATCTGTGTTATACATACTTGTGTTAGCTATACATACATGTATTAGCCATACATACATGTGTTATACATACATGTGTTATACATGCAGTACATGTGTACATGTGTTTGTACCATACACGTGTTGGTACCATACACTGTTGATCTATTGCTCATTAGTGAACGAAATGATCATCAACCATGATGATCAATGTTGATGAAAGGATCCATCATCAACATTGATCATTAACGGTGAAGATCAAATCCATCACTAAGGATCATGATCACAGGTGAAGAAAGTACTCTTTTGATATCTTAGCACTTCATTTTTCTTTCTGATGATGATGTTTATATATGAGAAAATATTTGGCTTGATGTGTTTAGATCTAAGCCCCATATTTATTTATTTTGTTTTCATTGGATATAGAAAAACTTAGTACTTAGGTACTCCCTATATTTAAATAAAGGTTGTGCATAACCTGAGTGGGAGTTTATTCTCCTACACCAAATGATGCATGCAACCATGTAATGGAAGGTTGCTCGTTATATAAATTTATTTTTATAAAAGCATTAAATCTCATCTTAATTAGAGAACTTGATTGTTCTACACCGCCCATTCGGGTATGTGGACTTTCAGATCTCATTAAGATGTGTTAACTGCTTTTATACTTTGAAATTTTATATAACACGTAGAAATGCTGATGATTAGTGTCAATACCTTAGATCATAGCTAAGTAGTGATACTTATGCAATGTAGAGATGGCCACCAAAGCGTTAATCGCTGAACAACTAAAAGGACAACATTTCGACGGCAACAACTACGAAGACTGGTCCCGAGCAGTGCGATGCCTTCTTGACGAGGACGACATATCTCACACACTCGATGTAGTTCAAGAGGAACCCATCCTGGCTGAAAACGGGAATTTACAAGAACATAGGGTTGCGATGACTCGCTATAATAAGTGGCGAAAACAAAATCGTTCAGCCCGTAATGTCCTTCTTAGCACTATGCACAAAGAACTCATACCTACGTATGAAGTGCATGAAACCGCTAAGGGAATCTGGGAAGCACTGACAGATGCCTATGCGCAGAAGTCAGATGCGAGAGTTAGGGCAATGGAATTGGAATTCCAGGAGTATAGGATGCCTGTCGGCTGTCCCATCAAAGATCATATTCGTAAGATGGAGCAAATGATAGGTGCCCTTAGGAATGTTGGGTGCAAATTGACTGAAAATCAGAAGATTATAGCCATGCACCGTTCCTTGCCTGAATCTTGGGCCCAAATCAAAAGAATTCTGAACCATACTGATTCTATCACAACGTTCAGAGACTTTTGTGGCCACTTGGTACGTGAGGTTGAAATGAATGCTATTCAGCCAGGTTCGGCCAAGGCCTTTGTAACAGAGACCCATAAGCGAAAAGCTAACAATAAACGGTCCAAAGCTCGCAAGAAGGCGAAGAAGAATAATCAAGAACAGAAGACCACAACACCTGCTCCAAATCTCAAGAAGGGGAATGGAAAGAAGAAGTAGAAAAAGATAAATGTAGTCTGTTTTGTCTGTAGAAATTTCAGCCATTATGCTCTGCAGTATACCCACAAAAAGACGGTAATTTCTCAGTCACAAGATACTTTGTATGTAGGCGTTTGTTCTGAAATCCTTTCCGTTGATACTATATCTAACGAGTGGATTTTGGATTCAGGCGCAACAAAGCACGTGACACAGAGTCGTCGAGGACTCGAGGAATTCCAGCCTGTAGCCAAAGGAAGTTACAAGCTGTACATGGACAATAATGCTGTTGAAGACGTACTAGGGATTGGCATTCTCCATCTCCGTACGCGCATAGGACAAACAATAATCCTTCGTGATACTCTTTTTGCACCGAGAATGCGTTGGAATTTAATTTCTGTTTCTAGGTTATTAATTGATGGTTTTAATATTCGATTTTTCAGGACTAGAGTTTCTTTGAGACTGAATAACCTCATCTTTGCATGGAAAAATTTAATTTCAGATTTATTTATTCTAGACGTAGATTGTGATAATGCCTATATTGCTTTATCTACTATGTCGAATAAAAATGTAGTATCTGAATCTCAAAAATGGCACGCGAGGTTAGGTCACATTGGAAAGGATCGTATGACAAGACTAGTACGTTCTGGTCTGTTAGATTCCTTATCCAAAGTTGATTTGCCATTTTGTGAACATTGTGTGTCCGGGAAGACATCGAAGAAACCATTTCCCAAAGCGGCTAGGTCTACGGGCACACTTGAGATAATCCATTCAGATATCTGTGGACCATTTAATGTACATGCCAGAAATGGATGTCAATACTTTGTCACTTTTATTGACGATTACTCGCGCTATGGATATGTGTATCTCATCTCACACAAATCTGAGGCTTTTGATTGTTTTCTTAAATATAAAGCTGAGGTGGAAAATCAGCTTGAGAAAAAGATTAAAACCCTTCGATCAGATAGAGGTGGCGAGTATACATCTGAAACGTTTAAATCATATTGTGAAAATGTTGGAATTGTTCGGCAGTACACAATGGCATACACTCCACAACAGAACGGTGTTGCAGAAAGAAGGAATAGGACACTATTGGACATGGTTAGATCGATGATGGCACAAGCTAATCTCTCTACCACATTTTGGGAAAATGTAACCGTCTACGTCCTTAATAGAGTCCCATCCAAAACCATTCCTAAGACTCCATATGAGATGTGGTCTAGGAGGCCTCCTTCTTTAGCCCACCTACGCCCTTGGGGATCATTAGCATATGTTTTGCTACCTACTCATCATAGAGGTAAACTTGATAGTAAAACCATTGAATGCGTGTTCATTAGGTACCCTATGCATTCAAAGGGATACGTTCTAGTTTATGAGGACCATGGACGATGGATTGAGATAGAGTCCCGAGACGTGACCTTCGTTGAAGATAGATACCCAAGCCGAATGAAGCAAAAGGTTCCAATAGAACTTTTTGAAATACCCGATGTATCTCAGGAGAGTGGGAGTTCTGCTCCTCAAGATGAAGATGCTCCTATAGTTCACCAGGACAGTGGGAGGACATCTCAGCAGGCTCCTGAGTTACGTCGAAGCGAAAGAGGATTGATTCCCCGAAGATACTTCGATATTGAGGGGCAAACATTCTCTTGCGTTGCAGTTGATGATGATGAACCTGATTCATATCAAGATGCATTATTATCTTCTAACTCGGCCGATTGGGTAAATGCTATGGACGAAGAGATCGCCTCCATGGAGAAGAATAAAGTCTGGGAACTTGTTGATCTGCCTTCCAATCGCAAAGCGATAGGTAATAAATGGGTACTTAAGATCAAAAGAAAGGCAGATGGTACAGTGGACAAGTATAAAGCACGATTAGTTGCTAAAGGTTTTACACAACAAGAAGGCATTGATTACGAGGAGACCTTTTCACCTGTTGCAAAGTTCTCCTCAATCCGCATGATCTTGTCCATTGTCGCAAGTTTAGACTTAGAGTTATATCAGATGGATGTAAAGACCGCATTCTTAAATGGTGACTTGGAAGAAGAGATATACATGCAACAACCCATGGGTTATGTGGACAAAAAGCATCCGAAGAAAGTCTGCAAGTTGCTAAAATCTATCTATGGGCTGAAGCAATCTTCAAGACAGTGGTACATGAGGTTCCACTTGGCCATCACCACTTTTGGATTCACGATGAGTGAAGAAGATCATTGTGTATATATAAAACGGTCTGGAAGATCTTTTCTGATATTATCTCTATATGTAGACGATATCCTGTTAGCTGGTAATGACATGCAATTGTTAATATTGACTAAAGATTGGCTATTCTCGAACTTTGAGATGAAAGACCTCGGTGAAGCCAACTTTATTCTTGGGGTAAAATCATCAAGGATCGCTCTAAGAAATTTTTAGGCTTGTCTCAAGCAACCTATATACAAAAGATCTTAGAGCGGTTCAGAATGGAAAATTCAAAAGCTGTTGAAACCCCTATGAATAAAGCTACCAAGCTAGACAGGAAATCGTGTCCTCAGACTGAAGCCGAGAAATTGGTTATGTCCTCAGTACCTTATGCAAGTGCAGTAGGGAACTTAATGTATGCTATGCTTTGCACCAGACCAGATATTAGCTATGCAGTTGGCATAGTCAGCCGTTATCAGAGGACAGTCTCATTAGTAAGCCATCAAACGTATATTCCGCTATCTCAAAGGAACAAAAGACCTAATGTTGTGTTATGAAGGAACAAGCTTCGAGCTCAAAGGATATTCTGATGCTGCTTGGGGTAATGACGCTGACAAGGAAAAGTCTACTTCAGGGTATGTATTCTTACTCGGAGGAGGAGCTATCTCATGGTCGAGTAAGAAACAGATATCTACAGCTCTTTCATCTATGGAGGCCGAGTACATTGCATGTTGTGCCGCAGTTCAGGAGTGTGTATGGGTTCGCAGATTTCTAATGAGTCTGGGTATTGTACCGAGTGTTCGTCAGCCTATATCGCTGAAGATAGACAATACTTCTGCCATTGACTTGGCTAAGGACCCAAAACACCACCAGAAATCTAAGCACATTGAGATCAAGTATCATTACGTCCGTGATCAAGTGAGAGATAAGAAGGTCGCCCTCAGCTACATTCCTACTAAGGAGATGATGGCTGATCCTATGACAAAACCTATAGCTAGAGATCTATTTCACGTCAAGCAGATGGGATTGAGGAAAGCTTGACTGATGTACTTGTTTTGTAGTACCTTTGATCTTTCATTAATGAATATTATATTCCTTTTTTATTCAGTATTGAACACTAATATAACTAGGTATGAAGATCATCAACATTTACCTTGAAATCATGAAGGATTTCTATTTTTGTCGGCAGGCCGGTCACCCACTCGCACGGGTTGACCAACCTTGAATGTACAAGAGAGGTACATTTAGGGCTATGTTTATACATTGAGGTATGAACTTCTCTTTATTGTGAATAATAAAGGATGAGGATATGAGTGAGTCGTATCCGCCTACAATCTTATAAAGATTGAAGATGAGACTGATAAAGTCGAATAACATAAATCGCACCATTCCGTTACATGCGATCAATGTTATGGCCTGAAATTAAAGCCAGGTTATGAGGTTATGAGATGAGTCATACCTTATGTAGAATGACCTGCGTATTGTAGACCCGACATTCACCTAGTATTGTCTACTTTACGACGTGGATTGTAGCCACGTGCTTGGGACCTATTACCTACAGATTGCTTTGATTCGATCTAATCATTGCAACGTGCGAGTAGCCAGTCCCGTAGGTGACTCTTTGTGTCCTTAGCTACCCTCCTCTTGTGTATATGAGGATGAGATTGAGTGTTGCTACTTTAGTGTACGATGACGAAAGGTCCTTGATTGGCTAGACTCAAGCAACTTGATTAATTCCAAATTACACATCTGCGTGGGGAAGATCCCGTGACAGCTACACCAAGTTTCTAGAACTATAAATACGCACTTGAAGACTTATCCGCCGGCAGTATCGAGTTGTTTTTATTAGACTTTTGCAAACAGTATTTTTCTTAAAAAGCATATAAATATATAAGTATTGCTTGGAATTGATTTTATTCGAAGTTTGTGAAAAATCAAGTTTTCATAATAACTCGATAAGTTGGATAAGTGCGTATGTTGGCCGAGTACTCCAGGTCGGGAGTTAACTCCATCCGGTGTGGTCATGCGGACTAGGACAGGCATTGCAAAGCTTGGGTTATTGAGTACTAGTCAGGTGGTCACTTAGTACTTAAGCACCTGTGAGAAGATTTGGTGATCCAGCTGGTCCCACGCCTCTGATTCTTTTGATCGCGATGTTTGATCTTTGATTGTTATTAGGCGAGCTAAATGGACAAATTTATATGCCTATCTCACAATGTGATTGAGTGGGAGATGTTGGACGTAGGCCGGTGGGGCCCACTGGTGAGCAATCACTAGTGGGTGGGTCCCACATGTTTAGGCATCTTCCGGCCTTTCTCCTTTTCGGTTATATTTCAAATTCAAAATTGAATTTGATTTATGATAGGAGATAGGGATAAGACCGGATGATATGGTCTCATCCAATCTCCCTTCCTTTCTTATAAAAGGCACGCGCTCTCTCTCGCATAAATATAAGATATACAAAATACTGAGAGTATACGGAGAGAGAAACATTGTGCACGAGAGTCTGTCCATCTTAGCTTGTCCTTGGGACGATCTGATCCATAGATCGTAATCCGGGACCACTATATACCGTAGGATCTGATGTTTATATGCCATCCAAAATATACACGAAGAAGTTCCTGTGCAAGGATGCTGGGTGGGGCCCACCAAGATGTTTGTGAGAAATCCACTCCATCCATCCATTTTTCAAGCTCATTTAAGGACGTGTGACCAAAACTTAGGTGTATCTAACACTCAAGTGGGCCACACGAGAGGAAACAATGAGCATTCAATGAGCACCGTTAAAGCATTTTTATGGCCATAAAAGTATTGTATCCGGTATATTTTTTTGTTTTTTCACTTCATCCCATTGGGAATGACCTTATAAACTGTTTACATAACATATAAACATCAAGGCAAACAAGGTTTTAAAGGTAGAAACTTCATTCCCCAAATTTTCCTATCATGTGACCCACTTAAGTTTTATATCGGTCTCAAAATGAGATCTCAAAATGGATGGACGAAATGGATTTTTCACGTACATTTGCATGGGCTCCACCCAACATCCTTGGCACAAAAACTTCTTGAGAAAGGCTTTCCTTGGAAATCCACGTCCATCCAAAATGTTTATAAGGTCACTCCCACGGGGATGAATTGAAATAAAAAATATTTGCCCTAACATGAAACTTATGTGGTCATACAAATGTTTCAACAATAGTCATTGAATCCCCAGGCTTTTCTCTTGCGTGGCCACCTAAGTTGTGTATCCACTTTATTTTTGGTCTAACATACTCAAATGAGCTCACAAAACGGATTTACATGGCATATTTCTGCAAACATTATGGTGGGCCCACCTAGCTTCCTGAACTTCTTGCCAAATCCCGTTACGAGGTGCCCATGCCAAGCTCCATACAGGCATCAAAGTATTTTATATCTACTCCCTTCATCATTTTGCAGCTCATTATTGGGCATCAACCCAAAAATGAATTATATTAGAAGCTTAAGTGGACCACACCACACAAAACAGTGAAAATGATGACACTGCAGTTGAAACCTTCCCATGACCCGCGGTAATCATTATTTGCCACCCAACCTGTTGATAAGGTCGCACATCAAACATCAGCTTGAACCAAAACTTTCACGCCCAGAGAAGCTTTTAATGGTGGGTGTTCAATCACGGTGGGATGATTAATGGATGAATGGCGTGGATAAAACACATACATTATGGTGGGATGGATGATGTGGATAATCCATATACAGTATAGTGGGCTTGAGGATGGATGGTGGGATAAAACATATACGTTATGATGGGGCCTCACGACGCCTACCATATCTAACTGCTGAATTTCACCCAACAACTTTCAAACATGTCACGCATGGCTTAATTTCGTAACATGTTCTAGTTTATAAGAGCCGGCTCAGTCAAATCTAGTCAGGTGACCACAAGGTCAGTGTTGGATGCAGATTGGGTACTATCCCTGCTGGTCCGGAGCTGCTTGGGACTCCCAGGGACCAGCGGGCCACTATGATATATGAGTTTATCCACACTGTCCATCTATTTTAAAATATCATTTCGTATATAAGCCCCAAACTTAGGTAGATCCTAAGCTAAAGTGGACTACACTGCAAGAATCCTTGGTGATAACTACGTACACCATTGAAACCTTCTGAAGGCCCAACATGATGTTTATTTGCCATCCAACCTATTCATAAGGTCACATAAGCTCAACTGGAAAAAAAAATATCAGTTTGATTCAAAAATTATTTGGCTTATTAAGAAGTTTTTAATGGTGGGTGTTCAATTCCCACTGTAGTCTACTTAAGCCTTGGATCTATCTCATTTTCTTATTTATATCCCCGACGATATAAAAAACATGAATGGACTGTGTGGATATATCCACACATCACGGTGGGCCACTCAGAGCCGAGATCGGTACAGGGGCAGTACCCCATCGAGAGCTGACGAGGTGAGACCCCAGCCTCACCCAATACGGTGCGGCACTTACCGTGGGGCCCCACCTTGATACATGTATCATGTATCCACGCCGTCCATTCGTTTTTTAAAATCATTTTAGGGTACGATCCAAAAAATGAAGTGGATCTAATTATCAGCTGGACCATACCATAAGAAACAGTTTTGATTGACCATCCTACCATTAAAAAATTCTTTCGACGCACCTTAATGTTTCTGTAGTGCTTATTTACCATCCAATCCGTGGTAAGGTTACATAAGCTTGGATGAAGTAAAAAAAAAAAAAAAACAAATATCAGCTTGATCCAAAACTTTCGTAGCCCATAAATGGTCAATCACCACTGTTTCATATACTATGGTCCACCTGAACATTGGATCTACTTCAAGTTTTTAGATAATATCTAAAATTATCTGGAAAAACAGATAAAAGGCGTGGATACATAATACATACATCAAGGTGGGCCCCACCGTAAGGGCGGCACTGTCTTGGGTGAGGTCAGGGTCTCACCCAATCCATGTCCGTCGGGAACGGATTGTCTACTCCCCTGCCACCAGCCCGGTTGGTGGTGGTCGGTGCTCTGTGGGACCCACCATGATGTATCTGTTTCATCCATTCCGTTCATACATTTTTAAAGATCATTTTAAGGCTTAAAAAAATTAGAGGTATATAAATCTCAGGTGGACCACACCATTGGAAAAAATGGTGATTGGATATCCACTGTTAAAATCCTCCTAAGGCCTACTGTACTGTTTATTTGACATCCAATCTGTTGATTAGGTCATACAGGCATAGATGATGGGAAAAAATAAATATCAGCTTGCTTCAAAACTTTTACGGCCCCCAAAAGGTTTTTAATGATCTATGCTCATTCAACACTGTTTCCTGTAATGTGATCCAATTGAGATTGGAATATACTTCATTTTTGTTCTTAAATAATAAGATGATCTGTAAAAATAGATGGACGGCATGGATGAAACACATACATCATGGTGGAGCCCACAGAGCACCGACCACCAGCCGGCAGGGGGAGTAGCCAATCCGTTTCCATGTCCGTCCGTGCTCCTCTAGCTTCCGCTACAAACTGGTGCGAGAGTAGCCTCTGTATAAGTAGGAAATGTGGTATGTTGCTCGGTCTGACAATCTCTACGAGTTCGGCTTTTAAGTTCGTAGGTTGTGTTTAGCAATCCCAGCCACTAATATAGCCGACACGATTTTTGAAGGGCCATGCAACTGCAAATCTTGCATGGAATAATCTTACCTTTTCAACTGGTTTCTATTAAATAGACGGTTAAGAAAGCACTGTTTTACACCCAAAAGACTAAGTATTCGGTGGATAGATGAGATATTTCAAATACTTAGTTTTTTAGTCCATCTACGTTCTTTTGCACCATCATTTCAACGGTCTGGATCTCTGGACCATGGGTCCAGTTAGTCCAAAGCGAAAACCACAGCTACAGAGCTCACAGGCCGAGCATTGGAAATGAATGATCCTCAACTGGAGGGTATACGAGTATACTCGCGTTTCCATTTTCTGCAAATGGAACCTTCGCTTCAATAGTCGACGTTGTGGTTTTTGGCCTATTTCTTATATGAATCTATCAAAACGGATGGACGGAGTGGCTATCTCACACACATCACCGTAGGCCCCACCTAGCTTGCCGTCGCAGGAAGTTCCTGCGAAAATCCGCGTCCTCAGCACGGTTTGGCCCCATCCTCGATCCACTCACTAAAAATCTCGACCGTAGAACAACCCAACCTTCAGTTAGTGGCCAATAAATATACGGTCCACGTTCAACTAAAAAGGGATAATTTACCAACAGGTCGTCTAATCTTAGAGAAACTATGCTAATAGTCCATCTAAGGTGCGGCCCACCGCACCAATGGTCTGGATCACTGATCAATAGCCCCACTCTGCTCAAAAAAGCCAGAGTATCCTGTCCGTATACTCCGATTGTCCTATGGTTTTTCCTTCTACGAGGAAACAAATGATACGTGCCCGCATCTTTGCACAGTATACGCGGGTTTTCAGTTCTAGCGATTATGGCCGTGGTTCAGTAATCAAGACCATTGATCTGTTGTTCCCCGTCGTGCATGGCCATGCCTCAAAAAAATTCCTTGATATGACAATCCTAACTTTTTAATTTGTGGCCTAAACCTTTTAATTTGTGGCCTACAAATAAACGGCTAGCAAGCGAGCTAAAAAAAATCTTCCACATTCAAATGGAAAGGTCCTGATATTGGCAAGGTGGATCTTCCACGCTGGGTCTCAACAGACCAACGGTCTGGATTATCGAACCATGGGTCCCACTTCAAAAATTTAAAACCAGTATCACTGTTCAAAGATGCGGAACACGTGTCATAATTCCTCCGATGATAACAGGAGCCAATACATTTCGTGCCTCCAGATCACGTACCATATACATGGCAGATTTATCATAAGATCAGAACCGTAAAAAATTCGGGACCCACTATCGATTGGAGATCAGCAAAAATATGAAATGATCGGAGTATTACAGCATATAAGGAGGTGGGCCTTTTTTAATGAAATTTAACCGTTGGTCATTTTTTCCTGGTTAATGGATTTAATCAATTGAAATTTTCTATATTTGGTCAATTATCTATTCGATCTGTCGAATTATCGGTTTAGATCTAGTTTATATAGGCCACGTATGCAGTAGTGATGTGGATGCACGGTACATTCCATACCTCCGGAGGCACTGGATCGGGTCCCAATATTCATACCCGCGTAGTAAAAGGGAAGCTCTAACGGTTCCGAGGAAGTACATCCTCGCCCCGCTTCCCTCTCTCTCTCTGCGGATAAAACGGAACGGAGCTCTCTATCTCTGTCTCTGAAACTTCGTCTTCTCAATTCCTTCTTCTACAAGGAGTTGTAAAATAGAAAAAGAAAACCCTTTTTTCCATCTCTTCGATTCCTTTCTCTCATTCTCGCAATAAGCATCAAAGATACTGCAGGTACTGAAATCTTCCATCGATTCCCTTACCTTCGATTTCCATTCTCTTCTCGTTTCCGATTTCTAGGGTTCTCTCTCTGTCTTCGTTTTTCTGATGCTGCAATTTTCTGATTTGATGCTGGAATTGCACATCTGAATATTTATTATTATTATTATTTCTTTTGGAGATTAGAAGTGCTGAATCGGTTGGAATTAGGGTTCCTTTTCCTCGAAGCATTTGCATGCTTGTTAAGCGAATTTTGATTTGGCTTAGTGTTGTTATTTCGATTTGGATTCTGTGGATTCCAAGTCGATTCGGTCAGTTTTGTGGTGGAAATCGAGTATTTTCTTGCGGAATTGCTCGAATTTAGGTTTGTTACTGATTTTATTTTTATTCAATTTCAAATTGTAACAACCTACCTAGTCAGGGAAGCTTGTGATGTATAATGGAGGTTCTACTTGAATGGAACATGATTAATGGTTAGATTATGCTGGAAGTATACATGCCGACATGATATGTAAAAACCTTCTATACGACGTGAATTTAACTATGATGAATTGTTATGCATATAAGATTCATAGTGGATGCACATTCAACTGAAAAGACCAAAGATTTCATTGGCTAGGATCCAATCATGGAGATTAGGACATGGTAGATAAACAGTGGGGTCCATCACTCAGGTTTTAGGTTCTGGGACTCTCTCTCTTTCTCCCTCTCATTCTCTCAACCTTTCTCTACACACATCTCATACTATCATAAAAGGGAAAATAGAGGAATGCAAGGTATATATGTGACATACACTCACCCCCACAAACATGTAGAGACACGGACGTGTGAGCATTACTAAAGACATGGACTCAACAGCCTATTTGCTCCATATTTGGAAAATACACCACTCTAGCCAAAAAAGTGGGCCGCACACATGAGGATGGACTATCATACCCAATACCATCTCATCGACAGCGGCCTTGGAAGGAAATAGATATGCCAATCAGAATCTTTCATAAGCTGGCATCACTAGTTGATTCCTCATTAACAGCCAACAATGTCATTGAATTCGATTTGTCAACTAACGCTGCTACCCCCCCTTTTTTTCCACAGTCATTCTATCCGACAATCCAATCCTCGTCCAAGATGCATTCTTTGGGGTCGATAAGTCCTCATGAAGAAGCAATTCATGGCACCCATGCCAATGTAGCACATGCATGGACAATGTCGTGGCCATTAATTTTGGTGGTCCTATGATGGCATGCCCTGGCACAAAAATCCGAAATCTCGCTAATAATGTGAATGGGGGAGTACTCAGCCTAGTAGGTCATTACTCTATTATAGAAGGGATGTAAGTGATATTTCCACTCTCTGGATATTAGTTTTACTTCTACCCTTACCATGGCAAGTTGATTGATGCAAAAATGGTTAACAAATCCATGGAGAAACGTGTTACGACCAAAACTATCCCTGTCATATTGGAAATATCAAGGGCGGGCATATTGTTTCACCATATGGAACTTGATGTCCATTTTCTAATACAGTCTCCTCAAGTATATATCCACTTGTGGGAGAAACTGGTTGTTGGCATCAGCCGTTATGACTGGATTAGATGAATTGTAGTTTGGAAGTAACTTTTAGGTGAAATTTGAGGAGAGTAAACTACATTTTAGCTGAACCTCTAGGCAAACTTGATGAAGTATATTCTTGGGGTGCTATAGATTGATGAATTTTAGAAGATGTAAATTCTCCTCAATTTTAAGGTTCTATCAAAGGACACAACTAGAAGGTTCTCTTTCCCCGTGCGGAGATGAGAACGTTGGATAAGATTTTGGATGGCATTCCTTTTGCTTTGTCATGGGACATTTGGCTGAGAGAATTAATAATACTTTAAGAGTTGAAGCACCTCCTTTTGGGGTGATAGTGCATTGGATAAGAAATTCATTGTCATGGTGGATCTTCAAGATCATCTAGTGAGGTCCATGTCTTGGGCTTGGGCCACATGATGGCCGATTGATAATGATGTGGAAAGATGTGGGATAGTTTATGTGCCAAGGGTTTGAATTCATGTGCGTGAAGGCCTCTTCATATGGAAAGTGGTTGGTGATGGCTCACATGAATTCAAGTGAGGAGTCCCATGGGCCCAAGCCCACCAACTATATATCAAGTGCAATTGGTTAGATGTCTACCCGGTTTAGATAGCGGTGACTAATTAATGTTAAGAAATACGCAGGAAGATGAGTTGTTTCCGGAAAAGGGGTTGGTGGCTTGGGTAGACCTCACCGTGGTGTTTATGTGAAATCTACTCTAACCACTAGGAGCATCACCCCATGTTAGGCCTAGAGCCCAAAAATCAGTCCCATCCATGATTCATGTGAACCACACGATTAAAAATAGTGTACAAGGCAACCCCCACCCTCCAAATTGTCTCCCTTGTTGTGGCCCACCAGAATCACGGATGGGCATGAGTTTTGGGCCCTAGGCCTAAGTTTTGGTGTAGCATCTAATGGCTGGAGTGTATTTCATATAATCATCACGGTGGGTTTTTTTTTTTTTTTTTTAATTTTTAAAATTGTACGATACACCATTAACTTAACAGAGTGACCTTGACAGAGTACTTTGAAGATTTAACCTACCTTTTTTCCAGCTCCAATTCAGTGTAACCTAAATGACTAGTTGGGTACCTTCAAGGGTGGACATCTTTCTTCCAAATTGTTTCCTTTTGGAGTGGCCCACTTGAATCACAAATCATCCTGATGTTTTGGCCATGGGCCTAACGTGCGATTACACGTCAAATGGTTGGAGTGGATTTCACAAACACATCAAGGCGAGCCCCTTAAAAAATCAAGGGTGGGCATCCTTCTTCTTTTTTTTTTTTATAATGTGTATATATATATATATATTAGCAGCAAATAATTTTTAACAGAAGGCAGCTCTTATTTTTTTAGGGGGCCCACTATGATGTGTTTGTGAAATCCACTCCGACTAGTCAACGTGTAATTGCACCTTAGGTCAAGGGACAATACATCAAGCTGATCCGTGATTTAAATGGGCCACACCAAAGGAAATAGTTGGAAGAAAGACGTCCACTCTTGATTTTTATAAGGCCCACCATGATGATTATAAGAAATCCACTCCAACCATTAGATGCCACACCCAAACTTAGGACTAGGGTCAGGCCCATCCATGCTTATGGTGGGTCACACCAAGGGAAACAATTTGGAGGGTGAGCTTTGTTGTGTACAATAACAAGGCCACACCAAGCGATTACACGTCAAATGGTTGGATTGGATTTCACAAACACATCAAGGCGAGCCCCTTAAAAAATCAAGGGTGGGCATCCTAATTTTTTTTTTTAATATAAAAAATATATCAACAGCAAGTCTATTTTAACAGAAGGCAGCTCTTATTTTTTTAGGGGGCCCACTATGATGTGTTTGTGAAATCCACTCTGACTATTCAACATGTAATTGCACCTTAGGTCAAGGGACAATACATCAAGCTGATTTGTGATTTAAATGGGCCACACCAAAGGAAATAGTTGGAAGAAAGACGTTCACTCTTGATTTTTATAAGGCCCACCCTGATGATTATAAGAAATCCACTCCAACCATTAGATGCGACACCCAAACTTAGGACTAGGGCCCAAAACTCAGGGCCATCCATGCTTATGGTGGGCCACACCAAGGGAAACAATTTGGAGGGTGAGCGTTGTTTTGTACAATATTTCCAATTGCGTGGTCCACTTGAATCACAGATGGGGTTGATTTTTGGGCTCCAGGCCTAACATATGGGGTGATACACATAATGATCAGGTTGGATTTCACATAAACACCACAGTGGGGTCCACTTGAGCCACAACCCCATTTTCTGAAATAGCTCTCCTCTCCTTGTGTATTTATCACAATTAATTAATTATCACCATCTAAACTGGATGGACGTCTAACTGGTTGGACTTGAGAGTTTCAAGTATCTCTGTGCGTGCATGCATACACCCACCCTCCCACCTAGTTGCCCTTCCCTCTCTCTATAGTCTTTTGGGGACGAGGAGTTCATCTTCTAGAGGTGTGGGGATCTAGGATCTTTGAGTAATACGCTCTTGGATGCCAGAGCTCTAAAACGGGTTGTGGCTTGAAATTCAGCTTCTTCCTTCTCCTTCTTCCTAGAGGCATGCTCCTATCTAGTACTTGCTTTTGTTTCTAGAATGTAAATTATGCAAGCTAGATGGCGCACGCCTTATTTGAATTGATTGTACCTGATCCTTTGTGTGTGTGGACTCATGGTGCATGGCTTAAAAGCCAATATAACCTCCATGGTTCCAAATTGACATGAATAGCCACAGAATATCTCTATTGGTGTGCCTGTCCTCTATTACTGGACCAATGAATGAATCATGGAAAATAGCTGTTCTTTTTCTTAAGTGCACACTAGTTTCCTTTTTTTTTTTAAAAAAAAATAAATAAATTATTTTTATTATTATTATTATTTTTTATTTTTTATTTTAATTTTTAAATCCACTTATGATAGATGCATGACCTTTGGGTTTTCATTATGAGTTCTAGCAAACATAGAAGTATTTTAATTTCCAATTAGGAACGTATGTGCATTCCAAGCAAGATTTATTCAAGTGATCTGTAGATTCCGGATCTACCCTTTGAGACGTCAAATTCCTAGAAAGAAAATCTCTAGCTCTGGCTGGCAGTTTGTGAGGAGCAGTTCTTACTTTGTCAGGGATCCTGACATCATTCTCTTGTAGAGAGGATGGTTAACATTCCTCTGAGCTGTCCATGTAGAGAATAAATGTGCATAGCAAGTAAAAAACCATGTGGAGAATTCACTATAAAGCTTATCTAGCAAGGTTCCTGATGTCAATCAACTTCCACATAATGAAATTTTTTGTTGGACTAGTTAGACTTCTGAGAGATATGAGGTCAGGACTTCATTACAAGGTGTCCTATGATTAGTGGTTGCATCATGGGTAGGTGAAGTGAGGGCATTATTGGGGGGTGGGAGTTCTCTTCTTTATGATCATCTCACAAGTATCACAATTGTTTTTTCTTTGAAAGCATTCCTTTGCTTTTCCCTACTTCATTTGGTTGCAGGGGCCTTTGAGTGGGGACACCAAAAGAATTGATTACTGAGCCGTATGAGGTAGGAAACTCTCAAGTACGGTTCTAAGGGAAGGAATTGACCCACCTATTCCGACCGGGGTGTTTCTCAATGCTATCAACAACTGATTCTCCAATTTGTTGATCGGTTGTTTTATGAAGGGATTTCTTTCTTGTAACAACCGATTCTCCGAAAGGAACATCTTTTCTTATCCACTGGGCAGGGCCTACGGCATAAGGCCTATTCGTGCCCTACTTTACTTATTCCATTCCAAATTCATCAATTTATTGGGGGAAAAGAAAAGGGAGAGGGCGTCGGTTGGCTGGCCCTATGCCAAATCGTGAGCGGGGCAGAAAGACTGAATATCGGAGGGAGGGGCCGACGTACGAGTGCTAGCGCCTTTGACTCAGCTTTTCATAAACTCCTGCTCAAGCGACTCGGCTAACTCTGGTTCTTTCGAAGAACACCGTCGATTTTCAAAGAGAAATCAACACCTTGCTTGATCCATCGAATGATCAAACCATTTTTCTTTGAATACTCAAGGGGATTTGGAGGACCAGCGAGGCGGGAATGTGGACCTTGATGTGGGGTTCTTGGTTAGTTTTCAGTGAGCAGAATTTGGCAAAGTTGTTCAAGTAGATACCGATTCATTGTGCCATTTTCAAATTTGATCTTGTCATCTACATGTGGAAGGAGATCTTTCCAATGTGAACCATGTCGTGTAATAAGACAAAGATCTCCTTGTCACGGTGTTTGCAGACCATTTCAGCGGAATTTTGTTGCAATCCCACTTCACCCTAAAATACTATCAAAATATGTGTGGTTTGCCATTCAAAAATATAGTTTGCTTTGTCTTATGTTGCTCATTCTTTATTCCAGTGCTTCAAATTAGACCTATTATGCTCAATTTATAATAATGGTATAACAGAATTTACAGTTTCCATCGAGTAAATAAGAAAATAAAAGGGAAAGCCACAATCCAGTTTGTAGCATGGTTTTGGCTGTTTTGTGTAATGATTAATTGTTATAGCAAGTTGGTCTGGGTATCTCACTGCAGATATTTGGTGGGTGTGAAGCTTCTGATGCCAATAGATACACTCTAGAATGTCTTGGATGACTAGGTCACTGGGATCCCTGTGTATTTTTTGTGTCATCTTATATCAATTATGGAAGATTGTTATAAACTATGATTTTGTTGGCTAATGATATATGCCTTGTCAATTAAGGTATCTAGTGCATATGTTCTGCAGGAGAGATCAGGAAAGCAGCCTTTAGGATGATATAAACTTCTGGTGGGATTTATTACATAATCTGCTGAATGGCAGCTGGTCAAGAAAAAAAGCGGTTGAATGCTGCCAACCTTGTTAGTTACAATTTGAAGGAGCAGTACAGAGCAAAAAAGAAAAAGAATGTGGAATCATCACAAAATGTGTTGAACATGAGGCCTCGTATTTCTCTGGACTGGGATGTGACCCAAAAGAAAGCCGTGGCCAAGAGGGAGCAGATTGGGATTACCTGGAGGGACATAGCTCCTTTCATTAACTCTGGTTGTGGGTCAAACAGGGGCTTAGCTGATGTCTTTCCTATTCCACGGGAAATCTTTGGGTTGGAGGATCTGACTGGGGTGCTCTCTCTGGAGGTAACCATAGTTATGCCTAGCCTTTTAGAATCATAGCAATTCTGTTCATGCAGATTGTTTTGGAGTTTGATGTTTTCAACATTTTCTGCATGGTGTTTATACATTTCTTTTTCGAACTTATTGCCAGGTTTGGGAGACACTTCTCTCAGAATCAGAGAGGAAGCTTCTCGCTCAGTTTCTTCCAAGAGGGACTGATGTTGATCAAGTGGTGCAAGCATTGCTTCTCGGGGATAACCTTCACTTTGGAAATTCTTTCATCATATGGCAAGTTTTATAGTTTATACGTTCTTTATTTCTTCAATTACTTTGAAAATCCTTTCCTCATATGGCAAGCATCGCTTATTTGCTTACGTAATTTTGAAGTTTCTCATCATTCATTTCAGCAAATCACTTCCAGAGTCAGAATTGGCTATTATTGATTCATGATAAGTGCATAACATCTTTATGACCATTACAAGTTTTGTGAGAACCAGGGGATAATTTAACTGAATCTGACCCTTAGTTTCAAGCTAAGGATAGATATTTCTAAGGAAAAAATTATAAATGAATGTGTTTGAGAGAACTTAGGAGTAGCACAAATAGGTAGTCTGATGAGGTAAAGTAGACTCAGATGGTTTTGTTATGTGCAATGGAGACAAAGAACCGCACCGGTTAGGAGTGAGTTGGTACAAGCAGTGTTTTAAATAGCTACGCTATGTAGCATGTTGCTTACGCTACGTGTCTTAGCTTAACCTTAATGCTATGTAGCCATGAAAATAGCTTAAGTTGCATGTAACCTACGCTACATGATAATTTGTGTACGCTACACGCTACATAGACTACGCTACACACCACGTAACTCACGCTACAAGTTATTTATCACTACAACACTAAAATCAAGGGATTTTTACCCGAAAATTCCTCACAATTGTCGGTTTTCTGAAAAAATGCTTTCAGCTTTCATATTTACTGAAATGTGCATCCGAACCTTCTAATGAGGGTCAAATGATCTATCTACCTTTATTTTGAGAAATGAGATGGAAACCGGGAGAACTGTGTTGAAAAGAAACTAAGAGCTTAGCTAAGCATACTCGCTTGTGCACTAAAGCTCGGGTACACGCCACACATGTGCATGCAATCATTAATTGCAACCACATATATTATCCCTAGACTTAGGTATGGAGAAAGAAAGAAAAGAAATCCTTGCGTCTGCCGCATCCTCATCTTGACTATATTTGCTCGCTACTAATGGGACCCACACTATAAACCTATGAAAGTCTAGAAAATGCCTCCAAATTCACTTGTTTGATTATCTCTCTTAACAAAATAGATCCCTCAATATCATGAGAGTCATTCCTTCTCGAAATAAAGGATATTATTGGCTATTCTTTAGATTCCTTTCAAAAATGATCTGTTTTTTTTTTTTTTTTTCAAATCCTCATATTAATCCCATTCAATTCTTTCTCCTAATAATCTTCATCCACACATATGGCCCCCTTACATGACTTCAGACCAACCCTATGCATAAACATACCCTAACAATGGGATTTGTACAAGTTGGACCTACTTGATAGCAATGTTTACATTTTCAACCCCCTCTTGGGGATCTTTGACAAGGAGTGGGTACCATGTGGTCCTACACCAACCCCCTTCCGGGTAAAAGGAAATCAGCCTCTAGTTCAAGTTGTCATAGACTTCGATTGCATGTCCTTTAGTCTCCTTAAATTCATGCACAACAACCTATGTAGCTTCATCTTTGGTCTTTCCTTCCTACTGCATCATATATTGGATTGTCGCATCACGTTCACACTTTTTGACGAGATGGCACCACCTCCTGGAACCCTTGACTTCGAGGTTAAGAAACCCCATCACTTTCACCATTCCTCTCACATCAAACCAAAATTGCATCAATATTATCCATAGGCTTCTTCGGCATGTCTTGGACCTGCATATCCATATTACCTTCACTTTCTACATTGCAGCATGTGGTGCTCACATTTTATAATGTGTGGTATGAATGTGAGATGTCAAACCATTAAATGCTCACTTATCATCAAACGTGATGTCCGTGTTCGTTTTGTGCTTGGACCATGCATCATCTAGAAGATCCTCCTCAATGACTTTTTATTCAGGCACATCGGGAGGAATTTTCATGCCTGTCTCCATTTTGGTGAATCTCCTACATTTGCATTTGACATATCTGTGGCCTGGTTGCCTATACTCGAAGCAATTGAAGTTGCTGCCCATATTTTGTGTGTTTCAATTAGTGCATTTGATGATAACGAGGCCTCTACTGGCCACCACTAGTCTAACTAGTGGTTGCATGTCACCCGCTTGGATTTTCTTTTCTCCCCTTTTTCGAAATGCACAGCCTTGAGTTATGGGACTTCACTGATTAATGGGTTTGGGGTTGCCTTATTTAAACTCACCGCCATCCCGGTTATGCAGTTGAGTTTCAATTTGTTGCTAATTTTACTGTGTCTGTAACCATCCAAATTTGGCTTCTCGGATTGGTAATCTCAACCCACCTATGAATCTAATGAACAACTAAGATTTGGTCTCTTGGGTATCTTATGGGGACGATAACCAAAAGAGTTCTTTTCTATACTCTTTGATGCTTCAATCACCTTGCTAGCATGACTAATATTGGTGAAAATAGAATCTGCTCATAATTTATGAGAAGAATTTTTAATTGGAGTTTCTTCATTCAATACCAGGTTCTGATCTTCTGTCTTCCTTGCCACACTCGTTGCATTTGGAGTTGCTCCCACTAGGCTGGTGCTTTAAATTCAATGCCACCAATTTTGCCCTACCATCATCAGGAATTTCCATATGATCGAAGAACGTTTCAATTGCTATCATCCAATCAATGAATTCCTTGATGTAAACTCACTCATTTAGCTTGGGTAATTCCACTTTGACTTGGAATTCTTGATTGTGGACCATTCCATGAACATCATCACCTTCTTGTGGATGACTGTGCTAAAGGCTTTCAACTCCTCCTTGTCATTTGATTCAAAGTGGAGTTCCCTGATGCATGACTTTCAACTTCCTGCTTGTCATTTGATTCACCAAATGGAGTTCCCTGATGCAGAGGCTGATGACGTTGGCCATGGTTTGTGATTTTCTCACCTAGACCATGCAAACCAATCATGCCCGCTCCAACAAGTTCTAAATATTGTTGGTAGACCTTTGAAGCTGCTGAAATTCTGTTCTTGTCACATATTACTTCTGAATATTCCCATGATCACTGTCTCGGGGATTATTCACTTTACCACCTCTGTTTCCACCTTGACCAGCCACGTGATCACCTTAGAAATTTAACTGAATTGATTTGGATCAATTCCAACCATTGGATCTTCGTACGGGCACATTTGGGTCAACTAGAGGTAATTGTGCCCTAGGATCTCGAGAGGGAGTTGCTCTCATACCACTTGCTTTAACGAGATCCAAAAGAAGCATATAAAATGTGAGAGGTATTTGAGCGAGAAATCAAGCAAAAAAAAAATCCGAACTTAATGTAGTTGGTGTACCAATTGTATCAACAATGAAGTAGAGAACTTCTCACATACCACTTTTTAATATGTCAGGAGAACCTCTAACACACCATTTCTCAAGGAAAATAATGTCACCTCTAACGCACCACTTCTCACACCACTTCTCAAAGAAAATAATGTCACCTCTAACACACCACTTCTCAAAGAAAATAGTCTTTCTCCCCTTCCAAGCCTAATTTTCAGCAATATAGGTTATTCCCTAAACTAATGGAGACAGAAAGAAAGAAAGAAGGAAAGAAACAAACAAAGAAAACATGTACGCTCCACCTTGACAATATTTACTCATTACCAATGGGATCCACACTATTAACCCGTGAAAGTTTACAAAATGCCTCCAAATTCACTGATTCGATTCTCTCTCCCTAGAAAATAGATCCCTCAATATCATCATAGTTAATTCTTCCTAAAGTAGAGGATATTATTGGCTTTTTTATTAATACGTTATTGGCTATTCTCTATACTCGTTTCCAGATACATCTCTTCTCCCAATTCTCCTATGCTGGTACTACCATTAGATTCTCTCTGCTAATAACCTTCATCCACACATATTGCTCCCCTTGCATGATGTCAGCCCAAATACACAAGATAATCCAATGCATAAGGATTTTGTATACGTACAAAGTACAATCCAGATGAACATCAATGTTTACGTCTTCTGCTCTCTTTGACAAGTAGTAGAAACCACATGTTTCTACATCCACAATATCTCCTCCTTTTCTAGCAGGACCTCCTCCTCCTGTACCTTACTTTTTGGAAATAGCTGCTCTGTCCTTTCTCTCACTTTCCACTGGCCTGATCTCTTTACTCGTGCAACCTCATCAGCTTCAAACTGTGCACATACACAGCTGATCTCCATCTCCATTACATTGCTTTGTGATTGTGGATATTTATACAAGTCCTTTAGTTTAGCTTTATAATTTCCAAATACCACCATGCTCATGCCCATATTGAAAGAAGAATTCTTGTTATCTACAAATATTTTGCTTTTGATGACTCCAAACCCATCATGCTTATAAAAGAAATGACTTGACATCTAATTTGCAGGGGCACTTCACTTTGTTCGGGTAACGTGCAGCCAGATGCTGTTCTTTCGAGGGATCAGGGTTTTATGGCCAATAAGAAAGCTTATTACTCAGAGCTACAGAAGTATCATACTGAGTATGTGAAGTTCTATATCATGCTAGACATTGCTTTCTTAGCAGTACTCATGGTGGTAATGTTGTTTGTTTCTTGTGGCAGTATGATTAAAAATCTGCAGAAGTTGAAAGACATATGGATGCACAGTAAGGATCCAGAAAAAGATTTTGTTGATGAGATGTGGAGGTTGCCATTCTTCACCTTATGCGAATGTTTCAATAATGTGTGCTTGAATTTTCCTTAGAAAACTGCTCAGGCTCTTTTGTGGTGATCCTTGAATTTACCCCTGTTGATTGAAAAAGGAAAAAAAAAAAATCTCTTGGTAAGGAAAGTGGGGTGCCTGTAGTTCAGTATTGTCACAAATGGCAAGGAGACATCTGATAAATTTTGGAAAAAGAGAAAAAGAAACAAGAGAACCCTTAGTGAATATGGCTGCATCAATATATTTAGGTACTACTGGTGTTGGAACTTGCAGTTTTGCTAGAATGACCTTGCTAATTCTCAACTTCCTTGTATCTGTACTTCTGTACTTCTGAGCATATTTGCCGAGACCAAAATATTGATAACTTGACATGTTAGAGTGGCTCTTCTTCTGTTCATTGACCAACTGTTCAGATTGCTGATTAGATAGTTCATATTTCATTGATTGACACCATGGTAGGTTTAATTTGGAAATGCTGTTGGGTGAGTTCTTACTGCCTGAAACAATAGCTGAAAGCATGTTTGAATCCAGAGTTTGCCTCTACCAACGCTTTGTGTACTTTGTTTTTTGAGTTTGTGGATCTTATAGCTTATTGTGGACCCATGATATCCTGTAGATTTTTCAATTAGATACTCTAAAACTATGTGATTTATACGTGCAAAGATGTCTTTAATCCAGCAAATGGGGCATTTCTTTGTTTAACCTCACAGTTACTGCAGGTTAGTTTTTCTTTAACCCTGTAGCGGCTGCAAGATTGTATAATTGCCATAGAGCCTTTATTTTATCCAATCCCACTAGTGGATTGTTATCTTTTTTCTTGTGGTTGATGGCTGCGGATGTGGTTCACTGTCGCTTTGTATCTTGTTCGTTGTTCCAGTTAAAAGTTAAATGACAACAACTGACCCTTTTTTTGAAGGTTAACAACCACCTTTTTTCACTGTTTTTATGTTGTTTTTTTTTTCCAGATCTAGTTATTATAAGTTTCTATATATACAACCATTAAGCAAGTTTATGTATTCTGAATATATGCATATTTCAAATCTTTTTTATAGTTCTAAACCAATTCTTTAGGTGCCACATCTTCCCAAATATTGAGAAATTACTGTTTCACCTTTTTTTTTTTTTTTCTTTTTCTTATGCTCCTGCTTTGTGCAGTTGGGAGTGCAAAGGGGGTTTTGTTTCTTTCAAATGTTTACCACATAAAACTTATTTTCTCAATACTGCCAGAGAACTTGCCAAGATTATCAGTCCTTTTTGTTTCTTTCAAATGTTTACCTCATAAAACTTATTTTCTCAATACTGCCAGAGAACTTGCCAAGAGTATCAGTCCTTTTGCAATTGAAGTCACCAGCCAGCTACAAGAGAATATGTAGGGGACCCTTTTGCAATTGAAGTAACCAGCCGGCCACAAGAGAATATGTATGGGACGCATGTATCTCATCAAACCCCTGAGGCCCCTTGCGGTGTTCTGTTGGATTGCCCGTCCCTCAGGCTTATAGAAACTCATCATAGATGGGTGCTCTACAGGCAAATCTTGGGATCTCTGGCCTTGGTAGGTTTTTAAGAGATAACCACGGAGTCCATCAAGTTGCAATTATGGCCCTGTAGGGTTTTGGTATTCAAATAGTGCAGAATTGTTGTCTTTTTTTACTTTATGTGAATAGCAAAAGATTTATTCGATAAGAAACAGAAAAGAGGGACACAACAGCAGTGCTAGAAAGAGGCCTAGAATGTACGCAGAAGTGCCAACCTGTGCTGCATTTCAGGTTGAATGTACGAAGAAGTGCCAACCTGTGCTGCATTTCAGGTTGAATGTACGAAGAACTTCCAACCTTAGGCTTTGAAGCAGGGTGGCTTCCTCAGCAAATTTGAAAGCACTGACATCCAGTGGCATGAGTATTCCATCACCGGCATTCCCTTATGGTTGCTTTTGTGATGAGGGGAATGGGAGTTGTCTCACAATAACACGGAATTCTTGGCTGTAAAGATTGGAGTGGAAACTTTTGTGAATGGGTTGTGGCCATTTTATCGTAGATGGGGATTCTTTTTATTGTGTACTTAAAATTTCACTATTTTAGATTGAAAAAAAAAGGAATTTTTGGTCCAACTAAGCCATCCATGCAACATAGTAACACCATTAAACATGCCTTCATCACTGGACCCCGAAACTAAGTCAATGTTAGTGATTGGGACATCATATCACATACACCTTTGCGCACGTATCAGAGTAGGAGGCGGGCCTTGGTTTCTCTATGGCTAGGCAAGTATCCATGTTGAAGACCCCATATGCATGTGCGAGCATTTGGAAGATCACACACTGGGAAGATGCACATGGGTTGCCTTAGGGAACGATTTGGACCATTGGATTTGAGGGACATGACGATCAGGCCGTTAGATCACATGGATTACATGATCGGGCCATTGATCTTGGACCATTCTTGTTATCATAGGACATATTTATGTTTTAGGATTTAGTTTATGTTTCATTTATGCTTTAGACACCATATGAGTGGTTTTATTTGTTTTTTATTAGACTAGGGTTATTTTGGTCAAAAGTCATTAAATGTGGTCTATTTTGTAATTTTGATAAGTTCTTTCTTCTTCTTCATGCAATGTGAAGATTTGTTCCATGCAATTTGAAACGAAGATCGGTAGGATGCCTATCTTCAATCACTTGAGTGTGAGGCTTCCAATTATCTTTATTTGAGTTTTTCTTCTTCATGCAAGGTATTTTGTTGAAATCTCCTTAGTTCTTCATCTAAAACCTATCCCATCCCAACACTTTCCTTTCTTCTCCATCATCCTTTCCCTCAAAACCCCAAGGTCACAGACCAAACCCTAGCCGACCGGACCCCACATGTGTGACCGTACAGCCACTCGTGAGAGCCCATGGGCTGGTCCGTACGGCCATACCTCTAGTCCTCCTTGCCTCTTTGAACCTTTCCTCCAAAACTCTAAATTCCCTTGTCCAAAATCCTAACCCTAACACTAAAATCCCAAATCTCTCAATTTCCCCAAATTCCGAAATCCTAGATCGTCAAATCCTTTAATTAACCAAAAATCCCTAATTTCCCTACATCCAAAACCCTAATTCCCACCTCCTAATACCTAAATCATTTAATCCCCTTGCTCAATCCTTCACTTTAACCTTAATTTCACATTTCCTCCCAAACTTTCCTAACCTTAGCTTCACATACACCCAAATCTAGTAAACCCTAGGTAGTATTATACTTTCCTTTTACAATAGGCCTAACCTTATGCTATTTGGATGTTTCTACATCCATTAGATCCTAGTTTCTCATGTTTAATGGTCTTGTAGGATGATGCTTGGGAATTTAGGCTTAAACTATGCATGATTTCCTCTTAGAATCATGATATTTGTGAGGATGGTAGCAAGATTTGTAGTTTTCATTAATTAATTTAAATTTGCTGATTGATCTCTTACATTATTCGAGTTTATGCATTGGTCCTACATCAGTTAGTACATGCACATACATAGCATATATAGTTCTTGGTGCATGGTTGGAACACTGAAACTAAGTGGATGTTAGTACATGCACATATATAGCATATGTAGTTCTTGGTGCATGGTTGGAACACCATAAGCAGCAGGTTACGATATGAATGCACTTGCATCCCTCGGACTTGCCTCAGGAATAGCTTCTAGGGGCCACTGACAAGCTTCTTTGAATCTTTACATACATGGAAACATTCTTGTCATAATATTACTGTCCTAGTTATCATCATCACCTTCATAATTAATATTATTAATGCGTAACAAAAATGCTGGTCTGTGTCATGTTGCTTGTGACAACAAAATGCTGGTTTGCATCTTATATTGCTCAAGACAATGAAAAATGCTGTCTAGGTGGGAGTCGTGGGATCATGTTGGCATGCGAGAGTTGTAAATGAGAACCTCTGCCTTGGCCAGCTCTAGATCCCAGTCAAAAGAGGAAGGTTGATCTTCAATGAACAGCTGGTTGTAACACTTCTGCCAATCTTCCATTTAAAAGCCAATGCCAAATTGCTGTGAGAAAGGCTAAGATGATGATGTCTTGTGATCTTCGTAGTATTCTACATTTTTTTAAAACAAACACTGTTGCCTACAAATTCTGATTAATATTTTTATCTATAAAATTCTGGTTAATATTTCACTACAGTTTTCAGTTGCACTCCTGCCATCCTGACTGCCACTTAAATACTGTTTGTGTATACCAGACATTTGAGAAAGCATTCAGAAAACAGTCCGCCACGTGGAAATGAATCCAAAGAGTGTGATCTGCAAGAGAATATTGCAGGTGCTGCTGATTCCTGCTTTCAGCTTGCAGGGCCTAAACCGCCTATCAGTAATAAAAGAATTGTCGGCAAGAAGGGTGGAGAACCTCAGCAAAGGTACTTGAGCCTCTTCTTTCTGAGGTTTTAGATCTATTGAGAGCTTAATAAGACAATCTACACTGAATTGATTACCTGAGTTGCCTTAAATCTCTTATTTAGCACATCCGGGTTTTGCTCATGTTACTGAAACTCTATAAGTTAGGAAATGTCAACTATTGCCATTCATGTCTTCATGATTTCAGTCACTTGGCATTGTGGTTACCTCTAAAATTTTATTATGTTGTCCAAATTGTAATAATTTGATAGGAATGAGTTTGACTCCAAAGATTTTGAAATCGTTGTAACAGTAGTCAATCCACTCAGTGAAGAAGGAACATGAGTCTTACTTTACAGTCATAATTGTAAAGGACACAGAGAGTCCATGGCTTGCATTGCGTGCAAGCAAAAATAATTCATCATCGTCATCTAAGCCTTATTCCAATTAATTGGGGTTGGCTACGTGAATTTTGTTCCACCATTTCAGCATGCAAAGTTTTGTATATTTAGTAGAAAATTTCTGAGACGGAGAAGACATCATTAAATGTGAAAGTTACGTATCGAGGCCGATCATCACCATCAGATGGGCTGTGCATAATTCCAGAAGATGGCCAATGGAAGATCCGGCCAGTAGATGTGCTATTGAAACAAGATCTGGACCAGCTGATGGTCCTAACCAAAGAACAGACAGATCCATTAGTTCAGATTAAAGGTATGAACCATTTAACTGTCAAAATGCTGATTCGGGCCACCTTATGTTCACTGCTACAGTTGGACTGTGGGGGTCGACAGATCCATTTGGATTGCGTGTCGAATGACAAGTGGGATCATATGTCCAACCTGGTTGGGATTTCGGCTCTTATATATCATACAGTTGTCCTATTTAGTGTTTCAAATGTATGGCCTTGTACAACCATATGGTTGTATAAAATATTTCGTATGGCCTTGTACAACCATACAGTTGTATATAATATTTCATACTTATGAGATAAAAGGAAATCTGTGAGAAATGGAATTCATGCTGCTATTAAATCTCCAAATATAGCCATTGGTCGATGGACATAGGCCTTTTGGATGAATAAATGAATATATAGTAGCTCCCCTATATATGGATTGTACATCATTTCCTCAAACGTGGCCATAATTGGAAATCTTATAAGATCTACAATTAGATGTCTAAAACCAATCTCCATTTGTATAACACAAGCGAAACCTGTGTGGTGGATGTTTTTGGTTTTCTACATCGTGATAAATGACATCATCTTTATGCAAATTTCACAATGGTGTAGCAGTTGAAAAGAAGTCTGTTTTCAGGCTCTGATGTGCCTCTATATCTGTCCAGTGTTTATGCTTATGTTTTCATTATTTATTTTAGTGATGTCAGCCACATGCACCATGAAAGGTCTGAGCAACATGCCCTGAAAGGTCATCCTTATGTTTATGCATGGTAAATTGTTTGATTTAGTGAGTAAGAGGCTCTGGTTGTTTGTTGTTCAAGAATTCTTGTTTAGGCAGTTCATACCATCCATACAATGTTTTGATCTAAGATTTCAATTCTTCCATGTTTCAGCAGTAGCATATCGGCCCATGGAGCTAAGGTCCAAAATATGTGGAATTAACAATTGTTTCCACGACTCTGCCACCTGGTCAATTCTGTTCAACTTAATCCCTCTTTCATGGCCACATATCTTTCCTGCTAAGGAATGGGAAATCTTTCTCCTCTTACATGAATCAAATGTTTCATTTGGGTACACGATGATCGTAGTGTGAGCTTGCAACAGTCTCACTTTTTTTCCCTAATAGTTAAAAGTGGAAGTATGGGGAACCGATACAATTTATGAGTGAGTGGCATATTTTTCTGGGTCAAGATATGCATAGCTTGCAACTGCTGCATTGCGTCTAGGCAGAAATATGCACCGATGAATCGGCTTTATTGTGAAAGAATCTTCTGTCTTTTGTTTTAGCCCAATTGACATTTGAAATCAGCATTTGAGTTTTGGGAGTGTCCAATATATTCTCAATGTAAATAATGGGACCGTGGTGCTTTTTTTTTTGAACATTTAATGGGGTTGGCGTTAAATTTGTTCATTGTTGAACTGTGTAAAGTTTTTGTTTCTAATACAATGTCATACACCTCTGCATGTAAGGATTGAATTGATGTATTCAAGGCATTCAATTATTTGTATTGTATTGCATATTTGAAGCAAAATGGATTCAAAGTAATCCCTTCCTTTGTGCAGGAAAGGATTTAAGAAACACAGGCAAAAAAGTTCTTTGGCTGATTCAGGAAGGGCCAAAGCAGTTCCTAATGCTAGAAAAGAAGAAATGTCAGACAAGAGTAATGGTTGCTCAGGCAATGCTGACAAATATTTATCTTATCTCAAGGTCCCAAGACACGCTCTCCTTCCCTCCCTCTATCTCTCTCCCTCTCCCTCCCTCCCTCTCTCTTTAGGGTGATGATGATGATATATCAGCTCGGTTGGGAAATTAAAATGCTACATTATTTCCCTTTTTTTTTCCCACAATCACATGATATCTTTGCATGGAATCCTAAAACCAAATAAACCATATGGGTCCTGTTCTTCCTAAAAACTTGGCGAGGAAGTAAATGATTTTCCCATTCATCTTTAGATATCCTCAGCTTAGATTGTATTTCTGATTATTTTTTCGATTCAGTAATTGATCACCCACCTTTAACCATTTCAGATAAGCAAAAGGCAGCATCAACTGGTCAGGAAAATTGAGCAAGGTGGCAACGGCATTCAATCCAGATCTCTTAATCATGTGTTGGGTGATGTCAAGAGCTTACAAATACATTCGTACGAAGTATTTGAGGAGGAAGAAAAGAAGAAGTTGCATGAGCATTGGTAACTATTTCCCAAGCCTTTTAATTAATCTAGGGCATGTTTTAGCCTACCCCTTGAGTGGGTGATGAAAGGAAAGCAATGTGCTGAAGAAATCAAATGTCTTGCTTCTTTTTTTTTTTTTTTCTTTCTTTGGATTCATATCTTCTTGGATGAAGATCTGTAAAGTTTGGATTCTCATTCGTTCCGAATGGGCCCTTATTTAGCAGCTATAAATGATCTTGGGTTTTCTGAAAGTTTTATACTGTTTCTAGGTTACAAGTGTCAAGAAGAAATATCCCAGCAGCTTTTTCACACTGGAGAGAAAGCCAGTTGCATAGACAGCGATGCAGGAAATCATTGGAACAAGAAATTGTGGAAATGAAAGAAACCTCAATTGATGAGGTTTGCTGCTTTTCCCTTTTGAATGTAAATTCCTTTCAGGTCTGTCAACAGATTTGTCCGTGGATTTTGAACCATCTCGCCAAGCCTTTTAAAAAAATTGACTCTGCTTGGCTGAAGCCCCATCCCATCAATTACTCAATTTTGCAATTTGCATCAAACCCACTCAGGGAAAGTCTAGTGATCTTTGTACTGTTTTTGACGCTTCATCCTGTTATGCTCTTTTGCAACTCCACAGTTCTTGCTCTACAAAATGAGATGTGATCTTGTGACATTACATGAAATCACAATCGAGTGTTTAAAACTTTGGATTCAACTCAGGTACTGGTCTTTGTACTGAGTTTGATTCAATTGTGCTGATAAAAAGCTTTGACAAAGCTATGGAGACAACCATTAAAAACTAACCAAAAGAAAAGTTTAGAACAATGTTTTAAATAGCATGTAGCATATAGCGTACCGTTTGGCCCTCCATAGTGTGCAGTGTAAGCTACACGATACTAAATATTTTTTAATTAAAATAATAGAAAAATATGATAAAATTTACAAAATGCATAATTCCTATGAGTTCTTGACTGCAAATTTGGATCGCCAACCACATGTTTCCATGCAAAATCTGTCTCTTTGCCTTTAGACATCTCTTAGTGTGACCTCTTTATTTATTTATTGAAACATCACAAATTCATGATATGGACCATAATTTGGATGGTCCGAATTGATCTAAATGCCGTATCCATGATATGGACTTCAATTTGGATGGTCCGGATTGATATAATGTAGTGCCACGTGTGATGGGGATGAGTCACTGCCATTTGAAAATAAGTGATGAACTAAAAAGAAAAAGGAGATTTTAGGTAGCGTACCCTACCTGTGCTACACGCTACATGCTTTGTAGCTTACGCTACCTGCATATGCTATGTAGTGTACGAGCGCTATAAAAAGCTCTTGTTTAGAATAAAACAAAGGCATGTGCCATAGGAGTGACGAAATTTCACTATGCTCGAGGTGGGTTAGTACTAGTAATAATTGAACATGAGAAGGAAAGATCTAGGGGTGGAGGGAAGTACAAGGACGGTGTTTTCTTTTCTTTTCCTTCTTTCTTTCTTTCTTTTTCCTTGTTTTGAGTGATTGCAGGGAGGTGTATTCTCAAAATTAGTGAAATAGCTCACAGACAGTTCACCCTAAGTTTGAAAAAGAAATCTGGGGAGGAAAAGCAACTTCGATTTTTTGCTTGTCATAAAATCTGGCCAGTCTTACGAATAGATCAGTGAATCAATCACCATTTTGGCTGATTTTATAAAACTTCTCTTCAACAACTTTCCTATAAGGGGGGGCTGTTTGTGGTGAGGGATTTGTGAAATCCACATATTTCAAATCTCTCCTGTTTGTTTTTTGTTGCTCCTCCATCAATCCATGGATTTGAAAAGAAGAAGAAGAAGAAGAAGAAAAAGTAAAGACTTGACAGATCCTCAGAACGAGACTCTTATAAAAGCAAAAAAAAGTAATTTCTTTGCAATAAATGCTCCCCAAATCCATGGATTTGTAGCTCGATTCCCAAACATCCGAATTTTGAATTTGCCAAATCCAAAATCCAACCATGAATTTGACAAATTGGTAGATTTACCAAATTCACAAACAGGAGAGCATTGTTTTTTGTTGCACCTCCATCAATCCATGGATTCGAAAAGAAGAAGAAGAAGTAAAGACTATAAGAGACTCTTATAAAAGCAAAAAAAGTAATTTCTTTGAAATAAATGCTCCCCAAATCCATGGATTTGTAGCTTGATTCCCAAACATCTGAATTTGGAATTTGCCAAATCCAAATCCAACCATGAATTTGACAAGTTGGTAGATTTACTATATTCACAATTTCATCCCCTTAATCCCAAACAAGGCAGCATATCATTAGAATTTTGAGAGTCATTACTCTCATCTGCTAAATTCCTCATCTGATTCTTGATTTTTCTTTTTCCATAAATTGCTGAATGCTATAAGAAAATAGGGTACCATGTCATCATCTGCGCGCTTTTTCCCAAACAATATTGGTTTTGTAGTGGTCTTGGTGTTGTATGCTATCAGTGAAGATGAATGCCTAGTGTATTTGACAAAATGGACTGAGGGCTTCACACCACAAGTGTCACCATGGCACACATGTTCAAGATCCAGGACATCAAGTTTGGGCCACCATGGAGATGTAGAGGCCCAAAAATCAGGCTTTTCAACTCGTTAGGAAGTCCACGTGTACAGTGAATGTGGATAGTTTATCAACTGCCCATTTCTTCTGTACATTCTGGGCCACCTAATCAGCAGACTAGCCTGATTTTTTTGGCCAAGGAATCTACTCAGTGTGACCATGATGAGTGGCTCGGATTTTTTAAGCGTGACAGGCGTGTGCAAAAAAAAAAGTGTACCTGCATGAGTTCACTTAGCATTCTTCTATCAATCAAACAGTTGAATGTTTGTCATGACCTACCATAAGGTGTTAACTTGGACATTTGATTGCATTCATGGTCAGGGAAAGGAGAAAGAGAAGCCAGAAGCATCCTCATTTCAAGAGCATGGATATGATGGAGGGATGGAAAACCGTCCTGCCATTGATGTGCAGAATCATGAAGAGAATGGCGACTCTGTTGCTCCCTCCACCCATCATAGTCCACCTCAGCATCTAAGTCCTCTCAACGGTCATCATGAAGTTGGGTCCATGTTTCTGGATTCAGAAAATTGTGACCAAGAGATCCCGAAACAGAAAGGTGCTCTGATTCTTTCGCAGTTCCAAGAAAACCGGAATCCTCTAGAGGATGATGGCGAACCAGAAGCTCCCGATGACGCTGCTAAAGAAGTCTGGCAGGCAGGCAGTCTGCCGGATTCTTTTTACCATGCTACTACAATGAGCCACAAATACACATCTGCTGGGGAGTCACCACTCGGGAAGCGGCAGAAAGTTGAAGAATACACATCCTGCCTGGTTGATTTGGAAACTGAAATGCTTAAACAAGAAGCTGGAGAAACTTCATTACCTAGACCATCATCAGAGATTGGTCCATCTCTGCATATCGACAAAGGGGCGCCTTTGTTCTCCAGTTACACAGACCGAGACTGCAATGAGCTAATTCCAGAGTCTTTCAGTGGGCAAGGTTTGTTGCAGTCTTACACGTGCGGGAGTATGAACAGCCTGAAACAACCTGGATTACACTTCCTGATGATGGATGATGGCCCACCTGATAACAACCATTTTCCCCGGCAGTTCCAGGATCAACAGCAGCGGCTGTTTGAGCAGCAACGGATCAGAGAGAAAGAGCTGTACATGCATCAGGCTACGCAGAAGAACATGTATTCCAATGGAAGGTACCAGACCCAAGAACCCTTCTTGCCCATGGATGTGCAGGACTGGGATGCTGATTCCATCCGTGAAGTGCCTTTCCGAACCTCTGCAAATGGCAGAGTGTCAGGTCCCGGCTGGTTTTCTCAGGGGAACCATGCTTGTAATGGCTGGTCTGACCTAGACGTTTCTCTCCCTGCAGGTCAGTGCGTTGGAGATAGAAGAAATACAGATGCTCTCAGTGTCCTCTCTCAGGGTAACAACTTACAGTCCCCTTCTCTGTATGCTTCCATGAGCTCAGGGCAATTGATTCCTGCTACAAACTTCGTGGGTGGGGGCATTTCAGGCAACAGTGATATTTTCGCATACTCCTCTCAACAACTAGGCTATTTGAATGTGCGTGAAGCTGCTGCAGCTGCTGCTACTGCGGCCCTGAAAGCGAACAACACGTCATGGATGATGAATTTAACGCACCCAAATTCCAGCCTACATGATCCGATTGGGACACCATTTTTGAGGTCTTGGAATCAGTAAGCCTGATTAGTGTCTCACATTTGAGGCAGGTTTGATCATCTTGGGTGAGATCTCATAAGCCATCTTGGGAGAGAGAAGAGAGCTGATGGGGATGGTGATATCCAGCAATGAAAGCAATGGTTTTTTTAGTTGTGCATATGTATCTATATATAACCATCTGAGGTACTGAGGTAAATGTATATATATCCAAGGGGAAGGTTTTTGGCATGTACGGGAGGGTTCCAATACATCCCTTTTTCGGCAGGTAGGTAAGTTATTTTTGCTTTAGTCTCTCTCTCTCTGGGTAGATTTTTCCAATATTTTTGGAGGCTAGAAGACATCAATGCCTTTAACTCAATAAAAGCTTCGTCATTCCAGACATGAATCTCTCTCTCTCATTACTCAATAAAAGCTTCGTCATTCCAGACATGAATCCCTCTCTCTGTCTCTCTCTCTCTCTCTCTCATATTCCTGTGGGGCCTACAGATGTCCGTGACAAGGCCACTACATCTGTTTTGAAAAACCACAATAGGCCAGGAGTTTAAAAATCAGCCAGATCCAAAACTCAGGTGGGCCACACCAAATGAAATAGTGGGAACGGAAACGTCCACCGTTGAAGCCTTCCAGGAGCTGACCAAGATGTTTATATGACATCCAAACCTTTCACAGGGTTATTACTACTCAGATAAACTGTCGGCACAAATATCACCCCCAGGCGTTCAATCCCACTGTTTCGTGTGGTATGGCCCACGTGAGTTTTGAATCTGCCTGATTTTTAGATTCCTGTGGTCATGCAAAACAGATGGACGGATGGGATTAACATCTGTGGCCCACACAGCCCCCAGCACAGGAATATCTGTGCCCGGGTCCCATGCAATCCACTTCCGTGATAATGTCGGCAACGGAGGAAGCTTCCATTGAGCCACCTTTTTGATATTTCATGATTTGATTACATAATTGGAAATAATTGCATTTGATTACATACGTGGAAATAATTGCATGGCTTTTGTTTTGCCTAACATGCAATGTCGGCATTCTTATCTGCTCATTCGAACCACATATTATACGGTTGCTTCAGCGTGCATAGCATCGACGGGATCTAGACCGTTCATCTAGTTTTGCCCACTTTTATGAACGGCATCAGATTGTTGGTTTGTGATCTCTGCCAGATGAATGACCTGATTAAACCTATACGCCCGTCTACAAGCAGCCACACGTGCCAATGCAGCATGATTTCACATGTGCGGGCCATGTACCAGGTGGGTGACGCGTGTATCACAGGCCCAAACTCATATTTGCTATCCGATGGGCCTCACGTATGTGAAATCAGTCGGTCTAACGAAGCTGGCCAGTTCCGTTTGCACACGTGTGGCCAATGTTATAGCTGAACATGGCTAAAATAGTGGATCATCTACAAGGTGGATCCCACCCGATAAATGGCTGGGATGTCTTGGATGGGCCTGGCAGTCAGTCGATTTCGGTTAGGGTCGGGTCTGCCCATCTCAACCCATTTAATGAACTGGTCAGGAAATCTTGCCATCCCCACTACCCATTACTTAGTCCCCGGACCCGGTCGTTTGGGGCCCGTTTAGATACCACCAAATAATTTACTTTTTCTACTTACAGCATTAGATAAGTTTGATTTATGATTAGTTATAAGTAACTTTTTCACTCAAAAATACTTAACCATTTCAGTTATTATTATTTTTTTTTTATAGCTTCTCTCCTTTTGTTAAGTTACTGAAGAGAGATCATAAAAGACAGAAGAGAGAAAAGCCGATGCATAGGTTGTTTATCAAAAAAACTTATTTCTTTAATAAATAGAAATTAAGATAAGTTATTTATGAAACAAGTAACTTATCTTAAACAACTTATGATCCAAATGGCCCTTTGTGCCCAAACCCGCTAACAGATGCATATATTAACTTTAATCTCTACGCTTTCAGGAATTGGTTAATGAAGCATTGCAAGGGTCTCAGGCCCCCCATTGATTCAATATATGGGTGGGTTGAGTCAAGTTGCCTAAACCCAAGTATAACCTGTTAATCTAAATGGGGTACACTTTTTACCTGACCTGACTTGGCCCAACTCCAACCCACAACCCGACCTGATTTGGCACGAGCCCAACCCTACTTAATTAGCCCAATTTAAAACCAAGTCAGGCCTCTTCTTTCTCCATTCATTTACTGTTGAACTATTGTAGTGAATACCACTGAAAGGACAAATATGAAGTCCATAAACCCATGTATATTATCACAAAATAAAAAGAATCTATTCAGAAGGGCTAACCTATGCCCTTTCACAAATCGTTTGAACAGAACGCAAGCCATTGATTGAGGGGATAACAATATCTCGGTTCAGTCTCTAATCCTTCCATCTCGTTTATGGGAAACGCTAGGATTCAATCCAACTTTTGAGCCGAGTAGACTTGGGCATGTCTGCACATCATTATCCGAATGCAAGCCCTTAACCACACGCATAGCCTCATGTGTAGCGGAATTGACCCAAAAACCATCCAACCTATCGATAATGTCACACACACACACACACACACACACACGAATGAAAGTTAAAAAATAAAAATATTAACTTAACCCAAAGTTTTTTTTTGACCTATAAAAGATTTTTAATAGCCAATAACCTCTAAGTGTGGTTCACCCAAAATCTGTACTAGCTTCATTTTTAGATCATACCATAAAATAAGCTATCAAAATAGATGGATAATGTGGATATACAATGCATACATGGAGGGGGGCCCTATAGTCACGGTCCCAACCCACATGCTGCTTCGAGGTTCCAGCCATGTCAGACTCTTGAGTACTGGCACATAAGACAACCGTGTGGGGTCACTTTATGAGATGGAGAAGTAATTTCCTCAAAAAAAAACACATTCTTTCTGTTTCTCGTAAGATAGTATTTTTTAATCCAAGTAAGGAAATAAAAGAAGCATTTGAGAGGAAAATATAAAAACGTTTCAAGGAAAATGACTTTTCCTTAATCCATACAGCGAGGAATCCGAAAAAATAGGCCGGGCGCTAAATTAATGGACCAAAATATTTATTTGGTGATAGATAACGCATGTACGATAAATTAATAAAATCGCACGTTATTATTTCATTAGTATGTAGTTATGATATGGCCTGCTCCTAGATTATTTCCTTTGATGCTTTCTTACAATGATGGATCTGGACCGTCCAATAGCGGGACACCTCTTACATTCGGAAATCGTACCAATTGGATGCTGATTACCGTTAGAGCAAATGCCAGTTTCTGGATGGTCGAAGAAGCTTTAGATCAATGGCTAAGTTTCAATAGTCACGCACACCCGATAACTAGAATATTTAAGGAGTGATCCATCCATGAGATGGCCCATCAATTGGAGGGACCAGATTAATCATTATACTTGCAATCCAACTTCCTTTCTCTACAACGGTCAACGGGAAAACATCAAGTGGGATATGTGCATTTGGACCCACAAGACCTGGCACGTGTGCCAACGATCACACGTGTGAGGTCTTTGCCGTTAATCAGATAGGGGTCTGACGGCTACCGTTGAAATCTTCCTGCGCCGCACCGTGATGTTTTTTAGCCATCCAGCCTGTCCATCGAGTCACACGGACGTAGGTGAGGGGAAAACATTAAATACAAGGTCAATCCAAAAATTCCGTGGCCCTCAAGACATGTTAAATGGTGGAACTTCAATCCCCACACTGCTTCCTATGGCGCGGTCCACTTGAGCCTTATATATTCCTCCGGAAAAATGATCTATCAAAATGAACGGACGGTGTGGATGAAACACACGTCATGAAGGCCTATAAAGGCCCTGACAAGACCGTCCGTCTCTAGCTGGGTTCTGAAGCCACGGTTTAAGTAGAGGAGGACGCTTGCCAGCATCTCCCTCGAAACTCTGCGTAGACCGCCCATCACTCTAGTCTGAGGGGCCCACCTGGCGGAAGACCGGATATTGCACACGTATGCCAGGTTGGCACGTGCGGGCGAGAACAATTAACAGCATTTCTTCAAAATTTCAAGAGAGAGTACAAATTAAAAAAAGAAGAAGAGAGCGCGGCGGTTACAGAAAAGAAAAAGGAAAAGAGAAGATGGAGAGATGCTGATTTTTCGGGAATTTTCTTGCTTTGTAAGCATGAAATCGAAGTAACGGAAAATCCCTTCCCTTCTCATTTCTGGACATTGAGCTTTTGACATCTTCAAATCTCTCTCTCGCCTGCTCACGTCTCGAACGATAGTGCTCGTTCTTCTCTTCTTTCGCAGCGATGGTTGGTGCAAAGAGCAAGGATGTCATACGTCTGGAGAGAGAATCCGTTGTTTCGATATTGAAACCCAGGCTTATCATGAAACTGGCTTATCTGATCGGTATGTGTCTATAGAGCTTCATTTTTTTTATTTTTTTTATTTTTATTTTTGTAGGTCTAGATGAGTTTTTTTTTTTTTTATTATTGGTTTTGTCGTTCTTGATGTGTTTTCTTATGTGGGTGTTTTTTTTTATTTTGCTGGATTTGAATTAGGTCTCTTCGGTTTTCCGTCTCTCAAAGTGATTTGGAATTGTGGTGTTGTGTTTGATTTTGGTATTTTGCATTTCCTTTTGCAATCTCTTGTTAGGGTGTTTGTGATTTGTTGTATTTGAAATTGTTTCCTTTTAGTTTTCCGTTTCTATAAGTGATTTCGCATTGTGTTGTTGTGTTCGATTTTGGTATTTTGCATTTCTTTTTGAATTCCTTTTTTGTTGTTTTCTATGTTTGTGTTTTGTGACTTTTTTGAATTTGAATGCTTTTGGGAGTGATTTAGGATTGTATTGGTGTGTTTCAATTTGGCGTTTTGCATGCTTTTCGAAATAAAATTTTTCGTTGCCTTTTTTTTTTTGTTTTTTATAATGTGGTTGTTCGTGATTTTCTTGAATTCTGGTTAATTCAGTTTTCTGTGTGATTTTGGCATACCTCATTGAGTCATATTTATATGGAGCTTCATTTCATCACATTCTCAAATGCACTTCTCTTTCGAGGAATTATATGATCTTGGTCCCAGGAATACACATACGGCCCCGGCATCCTGTAAATTGGGCTAACTTTTTGGTCATACAGTCCGTTGATCTGATCAGGAGGGCAGTGGATGGACTGCTCCCAGACCAAAAAATAAAATAAAAAATCATTCTTAGGCATCCCATATCTGGCCTCTTTTCCAATGAATGTAGATGCTACTCTATTCTTTTCTTAGTTTCCAATGATCTCAGTGTTAGAACCTTCCAATCTGGAAAATTTTTGGGGTATGGTCCATACAGAGTGGGGCCCATCAGATCAATGGTCTGGATCACTGCCATGGGCCCAGTTGTAGGCGCTCAAGACCTGAGGTTACCATGCATTTCAGTTGAAGGGGAATCATACACTTCCTCATTTTGATGCTTCTTGCATGGGTGTGTTCATGATTTTGTTGAATTTGAATGGGTTGTCTTGGTTTTCAGCTTTTGAAGTAGTAAGGGTTTTGCAGGTTGTTTTTGGGTCTTCTGTCTTTTTGGTGTAGAGATATTTTGATGTTTTTGGATAATGTCCATTCCTGAGTTTGCTTTTTTAGAAATTGAATTTCTTTCTTTGTTCCGCTTCTTTTTGAAATGACAAATTTCATTAAGCACCCAAAAACATACATCCCAGGAAACCTTGGGACAGATGATCCTCTCATCACCCCACTGATTTTGAAAGATAAAGACAAAGAATCACACGAAAACAACTTATTACCAATCCCTTGAAATTGCCAAACAAGTTTGCCCCGCAAAATCTGGCTGAATTAACACCCATTCCTTGTAAAGAAAAAAGAATGGCCTGCATAATGTATTCCACCGTTGCTTCCTTCCCTTCAATTAAATTGATTTCTAGATATGGGTTTGGCTTGATTTTTGTAGGGGAAAAGATATGAGAGCTGGTTAGCCGTGTTGTAGAATAGGCTCCCTATAGCATGTCTCTATACACCTGGTACATATCTAGGGTGACCAGACTAATGATCTGGTTGGCATCCATGCGGGTGGTTCATAGTCCCAAAATTGCATTGGACTGAATCATCAACATCCAACTTGAATTTGGATTATGAATTTGTCTTCTCCACAAGCACATTTAGGTTGACTAAGTTCATACATTTCACACTACATATTTTTGCTTTCAATAACAATGGTGTTTCTTGGCACGAGTTTCTTGCATTAGAAATAGTTTTTCAAAATTTGAAAGTTCCACCTGGTTTTGAATTGGCTAGTATTCACAGGTTCTCTTAACATTCATGTTTTCTATTTTGTCTTTTGTATTAAGTTTTTGATGTTCTTGTAGAACATAGTTCCGACCGGAATGAGTTTTTGAAGCTCTGCAAGAGAGTTGAGTATACTGTTCGTGCTTGGTATTTTCTACAATTCGAGGATCTGATGGTATGTTAATGTCCTGGTTTCCTTCACTTAGAGATAAGGTTGGGTCTTGATGGATCAGAACATGAATTGTTCCTGATACACTGCCCGTGCAAGTTGGGCCCATGATTAATGATCCAGATTGTTGATTTGTTAGGCGAATTTGGGGGGCATGTCAAATCCCTTGAGTTGGAAAATCTTAACTCTTTGATTTGCAGCCTACTGCCAGACAGTTGAGGAAAATGTACATCGACGACCTTGAAATGAGATTGGATGGATAGGAATCCGTCTGGAAGATTTTTGATGAATCCCCTGTCCAGATCAACGGTTTCAAGCAACAAAACATGGGCCCAATATGTACGGTTTGGCATGTCAGGACACAATCTCCATCCAGATGCATCATCACTATATAGTTTTTCTTAGAATTATCATGTATGAATCTAGATTTTTTCTTCTTGGATTTACATTTGACATCTTCCTTGTTTCTGTAGCAACTTTACTCGCTCTTCGATCCCATTTATGGAGCGGAAAGATTGGAGCAACAGAAGTTATCTTCTGAAGAGATTGATGTTCTTGAACAGAATTTCCTGGTGTACTTGTTTCAGGTCATTTGGCTGTTGCATCCTCTCAGCCAATGTTTTTTATTTTCATTTTTATTATTTAAATGTTTGCCATACTATTTATTGGAGAATGATTCCCTGTATTGAGCTTTGGTTTTGCTTCTATCTTTTTTTCTTTTTTCGTTTTCCATTCGTGTAGGTAATGGAAAAGAGTAATTATAAGATAGTGACTGATGAAGAGATTGACGTTGCACAGTCTGGCCAATACCTCCTAAATCTTCCCATCAAAGTAGATGAATCAAAGGTTCCAAATCACATTCTATTTCCATATCGCTGCATGCTTTTATTTGAGTTCTAGAATTTCCTTCTTTAGTTTCTATTTTTATGCTCTTCTTCTATTTATAAACCTCACTTTAATGTGGAGAAATGCAGCTTGACAAGAAACTTTTGAAAAGGTTTTTTGAACAGCATCCTCAGGATAATCTCCCAGAATTTCATGATAAGGTACTGTTATCTACCATGTGGCATAGTTTTGATTTGCTTTTGCATATGTTGAATAATGTTTCAGCATTTTTTTAATACCACTATATCATTTTGTGACTTGGGTATTCAGCTATAACTCTTTCATGTTCTTTTTTTTTTTTTTTAAATAAAAAATAAAAATTTAATTTTAATTTTTTAATTAAATTTTTTTTTTTTTTTATTTTCTCCTCTTCTAAATAACCTCAGACTAATTTGGATACATGTTATGCATGTGAAGTACATAATTTTCCGTCGGGGGATCGGAATTGACCGTACAACTGATTTCTTTTTCATGGAAAAATTGGATATGATCATTGCACGCATCTGGTCATGGTTTCTTGGAGTAACTAGGTAAGATACTCTTTTCCTACTGAAGAGGAATTATTGGTCCTGCTATCTGCAAACACTCATGATTCCGGATATGTGGGCCCCATGGTCAGTGATCTAGGCCATTGATTTGATGGGTACAATTGTGGGCAGAGGGCTCCTTGTAAAACTCCCAGGTTGGAAGATCCCAACTGAATCCGTTGAATTAGATGATTATTGTCTTTTCATTAACCTATTGATCCAATCTGAATGATTCTCGAAGCATTCCCCATCCCAGACAAGGCCCGTCAACTCAAAGGTTTGTATCATCGAACCATGGTGTCTTACATCAAATCTGCATGTCAGGAAATTGTATGTTTGCTGATGGTCATTCTCTATAATTCCTCCCTAATGTGTCAGAACTATCTCTCCCTCTTGCTGTCAATGCACTTTCTTCTCTGAAAGATTGGTCTATGCATGTTGGTTATGAATCTATGATACTCTCAGACTGCAGCGGATCCTGTCGAGGAAGAGAAGCACGAGGATCCCAAAAGATCCAAAGAAAACTGATGAGACAGTCGATGACACAGAGCAAGAAGATCTATTTGTCGAACGAATTCGAATTGAAAACATGGTACTAAGGTACTGTCAGATGTGTAGAATTCACTTCTGAACATATGATGATGTGTTGACACTTGCATTCACAATGATAATTGACCTTCCATAACATTCACATTCTGTCTCTCCAGCACACGGAATCTGTTCGGCAGGATTACAATACAAGAGCCAACTTTTGATCGGATTCTCGTTGTCTACAGGTAATTGCTCTTCCATTCGGTATCTTTGACAAGGCATTGTGGTTCTAGAATGGAGGTAGAACATTTCCACTGGGATCAATATTCAAAAGCTTTGACTCGAATAGAATTCGATTCAGAAATCGGTCTTTCAATTTCTGATATTGAATCAGAGTCAATTAACAATTGTCATGTTGCGTAGTTGCATCCTAGGTGGTTTCCTTATTTTCTCTTTCGAGAGCTGCCCTGCCAATCCACTTGCTTGTAATGACGAGCATGTAAGGACTTTGTAGCATATTTGTCATTGATGGCTGATAAGGTTGGTTAACTTTTCAGGCGGGCCAGCACCAAGACCAACATGGAGCGAGGGATATATGTAAAGCATTTCAAAAACATCCCTATGGCTGATATGGAACTAGTTCTGGTGAGTTATTTCAGCCATAGGTTTTGGTTTAAAAGTGTATTTTATTTTTGATTCAGTGGCTGATGTTGGACTGTTTACTAACTTTCTTATAGCCAGAAAAGAAAAATCCAAGTTTAACTCCGATGGACTGGGTTAAGTTACTTGTTTCTGCTGTGCTTGGGCTGGTGAGTCTTTTTGATATTTTTGTAGTTCGATGAATTTTCCCTCCATCTGTTTCCATTCAAATCTAGCACAACCATCATTTCTTTTCAGGTTGCCCTAGTTGGTTCACTTGAAATGCCTAAAGCTGATGTTTGGGTTCTTATAGCCATCTTTTCTGGACTGATTGGTTATTGTGCAAAAATCTACTTCACGTAAGTTTTACAATACATCTTATGCTGAGGATTTTATGATCCTTAATCCAATGTAACGCACCAGATTTTACATCGAGATGTTCGATTTCTAACTTGTGTCAAGTTACATTCACTGCGATGTAGGTTTCAGCAAAATATGTCAACATACCAGAACTTAATCACACAGTCAATGTATGACAAACAGTTGGATAGTGGCAGAGGCACCCTGCTTCACTTGTGCGACGACATGATTCAACAAGAAGTAGGTACCAACCTTTAAAGATGCATTGCTGAGGAATCGTATGATCCTGTACCTGATGATAGGCATAGTGTAGCCACCTTTCAATTTTGTACAAGTGGGCCATGGTTCAGTGGTCCAGAGCCTTTGTCTGTTGGGACTCGTCATGGATGGGTGACATGGATTGATGACTTGTCTGGGTTGCCCGTCTCCAGCAAGTACAATCTGGTTCCTCACCTCAAATCAGGTTGAGGAATTGGGGTGTCACCCTCCAAGTTAGTTGAGTCGCAACTTGACTCCCAAGTCACTGAGTCTTAAAAACCATGCTGAACAATGCCCAGAATCTTCCAGATAGTAAGATCCTAGCCGCTTTCAGTTGGATGTTGAACAAGAACTCCAGATCTTTGGCCCAATGTGCATGAGGCATGCCATGAAATATTTGGATGACCCTAACTGCCAATTGGTTATCATCTGGTGGATGTTGGAAAGAAAATGATCACTAGTCCAAATCTAACAGGTGAAATCAGATTGTTAAGATCATCTAATCAGTTTGAGTTTCAGGCCACGCTTCATCCATCTGAGATGGGACTCGCCATTTGGACGGTCAAAATTTGGTTGTATATACGTCATGTGTACAGTGGAGGAGTTGCTGCGTTCTGGTGAGGTGCAGCTTGCTTTAAGGCACCTGGACCTACATTTTAATCCATAGGAAATACAATAGTGTTGAATACTTGTACAAGTTTCGAAACCCAACTTGGATTTGTTGACGGGCTGCCTGAGTCCAAGTTAACTCAAAAGTTGCTTGTGACTTAGTTTATCGAGCTATAACAACTTGGTATCACCTGGTTTTTTGAGTTTTCAAATATTAGTTGAGTTTTTCAAGTGATTGGTATAACTTGAAGCTATCCTCTTCACAGCATGAGCCTCGACAAAGCCAAGTTGACTCTGCAGGTGTCTCCAATGTGGCATTTTGCTGATTACTCATGTCATCTCATACTTTGGATGTGCAGGTCAAAGAGGTCATAATTTCATTCTTTATTTTGATGGAGCAGGGTAAACTCACAGTTCAGGTATGGAAATCTCAAGATACTTGGATGTTGCTCTAGACTTTTATTCTTTTTTTTTTTTTGTGTTATCTTTCATCGGAAGTCAAAACATGCAGATGCCATGGAAGCTTGCTGACTCTTGGCTTCTAAAAATGTATCTATAGGAGCTTGACGTCCGGTGTGAAGAACTAATTCATGAAGAATTTGGTGAGCATTGCAATTTTGATGTGGTAGATGCAGTCCAAAAGTTAGAGAAGCTAGGCATCGTTTCTAAAGTGAGTATCCATGTCGCAATCTCTTTTCACTTTGTTCTGAATGCTCTAATGGCGTTGATCTCTTTGGGTGTCCATTTCCTGTGATTTCTTTCACTTCCTCTTGCCATTTATTAGTGATATCGAAATCTAACGAAAACAATTGAATGGTAGAAGTGGGCCTGTTTTGACCAAAGAGACGATCTAGCAATCCTCACCAAGGCGTGTAACAGCGTCGGTGGGCATAACAGTCCCTATCAATACCTTACTTTAATGGCTGTTATGCCCCCCCTAATGGCTATTATGCCCCTGTAATATATTTTTTAAAGGTAAAAAACTGAAAACATATTGGGAAAATCCCAAATATTTAGAGGATTCCAAATATGCATGCTTTTTTTTTTTTTACCATGCTTTTGAGTGCATAACAGTCCACTCTTTCATGAGAAATCTGTCTCAGCCTGTCTGATGATTTTATGAACCTGACAGCATTGGATTGAGTGCAAAACTCCAATATTTAATTTCCTATTAAAATGACAAAAACATGAATTTATATATCTACTCATCCTACATCAGATGAAACCATCCGCACTCAATATTAATAAAAAAAAAATGACAATTTTTTGGTATTTTTCACAACAATCACTGTACATTCGAAATAAAAAAAATAGAAAATAAAATTAAAAAATGCTATTAAGATGACAAAATAAACACATGGATTTTTAAATCTACTCATCCTACATCAGTTGGAACCATCCACGCTTAATATTAATTTAAAAAATGACAATTTTTGGTAATTTTCACAACAGTCACCAGTCATCGAAAGGATTTTTTTTATATATTTAAATATGCTATTAAGATGACAAAATAAACACCTGGATTTGTACATCTACTCATCCTACATCACTTGGAACCATCCACACTCCATATTAATAAAGAAAATGACAAATTTTTGCTATTTTTCACAACATTCACTATTCTTCTATTTTATTTTATTTTATTTTATTTTTTTTAAATGCCATTAAGATGACAAAATAAACACATGGATTTGTACATCTTACTCATCCTATATCAATTGGAACCATACATACTCGATGTTAATTAAAAAAATGACAAATTTTTGGGTATTTTTCACACAAAAAAAAACAGCCATATTATCAAATAATTAGAAAATTATGAAAATAATACCAAATCGATGATGAATCTAGCAAGATGTGGTCAATTTGGTGTTGTAATCTTCAAAGTAAATGCTTTTTTGAAGGATGAAAATTTATTAAAAATCAGTAAAGCTGAAAGAACACAGAAAAAAGAAAGAAAAAGGCAACAAAACACCCTTGGTTGCAAGCCAAAAAAAGAAGAAGAAGAAGAAAATAAACCCACCCTTGAGCCTCACACTAAAGAGAGGCCGCCACCCATTGAGAAACAATAGGCCTAGCTGAATAGAAGAACACCGAAGGATACCACGAATATCCAAGAAACATTTGAAATTTTTTTTCTTCTATAAGGCCTACTGATGAGGATATCCGAGCACCATACCGAATGAGGAGGGCTGAGCCAGTCTACTTATGGCTAGACAACCATTACATAGGGCCAACTTGGCTCAATTCACATTCTTAGCCATGTTAAAGACCCCACGTGCATATTCGTGCATCTTTGAAGACCCCACATTGGGGATATGCACGTAGGCTGTATATAGGATCTTGATGGACACATCAGACCGTTGGATCAGGCAGACATGATGATCGGACCGTTGGATCATCATCATCAAACATCTTGATCATGGACCCCCATGGGCAACGAAATAGTTTAGATTGTTTACATGCTTCATAATTTTTGGTATAACTTATATTTGTGTTGAGATTAGGGAGTTAGGAACAACTTTTGATTTATTAAGCGTCTTTATGTTAAGAATATTATCTAAGAGTCTTTTTGTAAAATGTATTTTCTGATTTTTTTTTTTTTTTTTGGGGGGGGGGGGGGGGGGGGGGGTTTTGTATGGAGCCCTAATGCCATTATTTTGGGAAAAAAGAAAAAAGAAAAAAACTTTATGTTTTCTCTTCTTCATGTGATTTGAAGAATACTCCATGTGATTTGGAGCTTGAGCGTGGTGTGATTCCATTCCCCATTCAACGGAGGTGCGAGACTTTTATTTATCATCTTTCTTGTCTCTTCATTTTTATTCAAAAGATGTATTTTCCCAAAAACTTCATCTTTCTTCTTCATTTCCTATCCAAATAGTCATTTCTTCAACTTTTCATCATCCAACTGAAATCAACCATCGAGGACCCCAAAACCCTAGCCAATGACCCACACATGTGACCGTACGGCTACATGTGCGAGCCCCTAGGCCGACTGTACGAACAATCCCTTAATCCCTTGATTTCCCATTGCTTCCCCTATTAAAACCCTTTGATTCCCCATCCCTAACCCTATCTATAAACCCTAACATAACCGTAAAGAAATTAGAGATTTAGGGGTTGTGTATGGAGCCCTAATGCCATTATTTTGGAAAAAAAAAAAACTTTATGTTTTCTCTTCTTCATGTGATTTGGAGCTTGAGCGTGGTGTGATTCCATTCCCCATTCAACGGAGGTGCGAGACTTCTATTTATCATCTTTCTTATCTCTTCATTTTTATTCAAAAGAGGTATTTTCCTAAAAACTTCATCTTTCTTCTTTATTTCCTATCCAAATAATCATTTCTTCAACTTTTCATCGTCCAACTTCAACCCCAACTGAAATCAACCATTGAGGACCCCAAAACCCTAGCCAACGACCCACATGTGTGACCGTACAGCTACATGTGCGAGCCCCTAGGCCGATTGTACGAACAATCCCTTAATCCCTTGATTTCCCATTGCTTCCCCTATTAAAACCCTTTGATTCCCCATCCTTAACTCTATCTATAAACCCTAACATAACCCTAGATTCTCTAATTTCCTAATTTCCCCAAATTCCCAAACCCTAAATCTCTAATTTCTTTAATTGACCCAAAATTCCCAACTTTCCCTCATCCAAAACCTTAATTCACATCTACCAATACCCCCTTAACCAATTTACCCCTAATTTCATCTATCCCCTTAACCTATTTACCCCTGATTTTATCTTTTTCCCAAATTCTAAAAAACCCTAATTCCAAAATCCTCAATTCCCATGAATTTTAATTTTTCAAATTTCAAATTTTCCTCTTCTAAACCCTAATCATAAAACCTGCAAGTCAATCCCTTGAGTGTGGAACGTGCCTATGCTAAATTGGAAGTTCAATACTTCCATTCGGCCTAGTTTTAATTGATTTAGGGCCTGTTTGGTATTCTGGCTCAAGTGTAATTACCTTGTAAATGAGTAATCATTATTTACCAAGGTAATTACCTGCATCTTTCCCAATGCTAACTTGACCAGTTACTTTTTAAGCACTTAAATCGAGGAATTTGTAAAATAAATATGGGGCCCACTATAATGTGTGGCTTATCCACACCGCCCATTCATTATGCCAAATGAATTTAAGGCATGAGCCCAAAAATTAGGCAAATCCAAAGGTCAAGTGGACCACACCACACGAAATTATGAGAATTGAATGCCTACCATTAAAAACTTGTTGAGGCCCTTAGAAAATTTAGATCAGGCTTATATTTATATTTTTCACTTATCCATGTCCATGTGACCCTATGAACGGGTTAGATGGTGAATAAACCTCAATGTGGGCCCAGTAAAAGAATCAACTTTCAACGGTGGACAAATTAAGTCCATTGTTTCCTTTCATGTGGGCCAATTGAACATTAGATCTTCCTAATTTTTTCGGCTTAAGCCTCAAAATATTCTAATAAAACAGATGGACAACACGAATATATTATATACATTATGGTGGGGCCCATGGATTTAAGTTGACATTTTTGGACCGATTTTCTAGGTGAAATTACTCACTCGTTTCCAAACAAGTGAAAAAATGTAATAATTACTTCTTTACAGTGATTTACAACGATTTACTTGGATTATGGAAAACCAAACAGGCCCTTATGTGATTTCTTAGCATATAGGCATGTGAGTTAGGTTAAATTAGATTTTATTTCCGATTGTTTGCTCTCAATTACGTGGTAGATTAGCATATTTTATTAATTGAATTACTTTATGTACTCTTTCATAATCTCCATATTGCATGCTAGCATTAAATCATGTGTCCTGCATCACTCACAACCCAACTAAAGAAACAGTCTTCACACCATAATGGGAAGTGTGTAATTCAACATGTGATTTAATTATTTTTTCCCCTTCCACGTGTGGGGTGGCTGTTGCTGGGGAGCGTCATTCTCCTAAGAAAGTATTTCTTGGCGAGTCCTCTTGGCTGGGAGTCGATGTTGTTGTCTATGAGGATAAAGGTTTGTAGGCGTGTTTGTTTAAAGATTCTCTGTCAACAATTTTGGAGTTGTGTATCCCCCCCCCCCCCCCAATCAACGCTACCTGATCCAGGGTAATGGTGTAGACAATGATACTATGCTGGTTTGTGTGCTTGAAGATAGTTTGGGTACTGCAATCAAGGCGTTCCCTATTAAGGTATCCAGGGAGAACTGCTATGGCATTCAAGGATTAGGGTTGGGATTTTGGCAACAAAGATCAATAACGGAGAGGGAGATGAGGAGCATATCTCTGTGGCTCAAGTGGGTCCGGGCTTTCCTGAGGAAATTTGCTAGACATCTGCGGGCGACATTCGAGGTCTGAGGAGGATTATGTTGCAATCTTTAATACGATTAGAGAAAGGGGAGTGCAGAAACAAAGGGAAGCTGCCTTGGCTGGTAAGTTGGTTTCTCCTCAAGGTTTAAGGGAATTAAAGGCATTGGTATGTTGGGTTAATTATGGTGGGGCTTCAGTGCTAAAGGATGGGGAGAAGAGGGAAGAGAGTGGACCCATGAAGATCATTAGCATGTTAGGGGTCTGGGTTGTGCCAAAAAAAAAGGCCACCCAATTGAAGACTTACCCCTTTTTCTCTCTCTCTCTCTTCTTCTTTTTTTTTTTTCAATTTTTTTTTTTTTCATTTTTCATTTTTTGTATTTTCCCTAAAATGGCTTGTGGAGCTTTGATTCGTTCAAATTGCTTCAATCGAGTGTTTTAATTTGCAAAGAGTGCACAAGATGGGTCAAAATTAGCTTTGGATCACTCCAACAAACATTGAAAATGAGGAAAATATTTTTTAAAAAAAGTGAAAAAATGATGGGGACATCACGCGCCCACGCGCGCGCACGCCACCCCCCTATGCACGTATGTACGAAGAAGGAGGGCCCCACCGTCGATCTAGTTTGATGACGACGTCCAGGGAGGGCCTCCTAATTAGAAGACGAAGTTTGGTTCAAAAGAGTAGGCCCGATAGTCAAGTAAAGCCCATCGTGAGATCTCATGATCGTGGCCTACTAGTTGGATTGATCTCATACTTTAGGTCTTGCTTATTGATATTATTTAGAACATCATGAACGCTTTAGATTTCTTTGTTTGGTTTTTATTTTAGTTTACTTCATCGCCAAGTAATAGGTTGCGCACATGGCACGAATTTCGGGGTATAGAGTTTTCCTATAAATAGGCACCTCTTGTAGCTCTTTTGATTCATTGAAGATTAATAAAAATTCTGCGTTTTCCTACTCTCTGAGTTGTGAAGCCTAATTGGGTGCAAAGCCCTCCCTTCATCGAAGGGTTAATACTGTGGTACGAAGCCACATCTATCCCGATTCGCCCCTATCCATCGCTATCTCTACTACCCATCTTTTACCATCCCTTCTTCTCATCTCACCCCATCATCTACACTTCGAATCAATCATCTATTACAGCAATTCTCCTCCCCACATCAAAATTTCAGAATCTGGCCGTACAGGAGGGCTGAAACTTCGGCGGAGCACCACGCACAAACCGTACATCGGATCGAGCTGAGATTTGGAGATTTTAGAGTCAATCCTTGGCCGACCAGGGCCAAGGTGGCCTTTTTTCTGAATAGTGGGCCCCATACACTTGTGGCCGGGATTACACGCACGTGCGTCTGGGCCATTGTTGTTGTCCACGCGTGCGGTACTTATCTGGTTCGTCTCTTTCCTCTCTTTCACTCCGCTTTCACCCAAAATCCCTAAACCTAATCCTAAATTACTCGAATCTCCAATTTTATGCCCCTTTTCTTACCCTAGGGTTTCCCGAATTGGAATTTGTGAATCCCTTGGATTAAGGACTGATTACTATGCATGTGTGGATGATTATTTCTTATCTTTGAGTATCGTTTGGTTCATAATTTTCATTGATCCAGCCCTATCATGTGTAGGCTTGGACCCGCATAGATTTCCCTTAATTGAATGTTTGGACTTTCATGTGGCATATGGAATTTGTGTAATTGTTTCTGAACTAACGTGATCTTAAGCCTGAAATCTTGTATATCATATTTAATTTTCATGTTCTGCATCAAATTTGGTATCAGAGCTTAAGGTTCTTATAGGGGAATACATTACTTGTTTAGGGTTAGTTGGTTTGAGTCCTTCATGCATCCAGTCCATCACATATAGCTTTAAGGAGTCCGTAGTCCTTGATATCAGCTGCTAAAATTTCTGTTAACAGAAAGCTAGCAACTCACGTTGTTGGAATTTTCTGTTATTCCTTATTTTGACAACTATGTTGCTGGATTTTAGTAGCACTACGTAGTTTCCCTCATATAGAGTCATAGGATCATTTAGTCCCATATAGTCGTCGTAAAAAGTCCTTAGGTGGAGTTAGGAAATTGTACGCCCGCACGTACGGGTCATGGTTTTGGCTAGCACCATATACTAGACATGGAACAACTGTTAAAGTCACTAAACAAGCTGTCCCAGCAGATCGAGTCTTGGGGTAAGCGCTTGGAATAAAGCATAGATCAACGCCTTGACCAAGTAGAGGCCTCCCTCAAGACAAACCCCACCATTAAAGAAAATGGCTAATCTCAAGCAGGTGACCAGGAGGATAAACCAGTGAATGGAGGTGGCCAAGCAATTAGTCATCGATGTGCACCCGTGCACCCACCCTGTGAGGGACATTAAGACTTTTATTTTGAGGGGTATAACATGTGTGGCCTTGTGGCTAGAGAGAGTGCACCAGAGGCTAGTGTAGAGTCACCCAATGAGGCCATTCCGATGAAGGATGAGTTTCGTGATGTCTTTCCTGATGATCTACCGGATGAGTCTTCCCTTAGGAGGGATATAGAGCACACCAGAACATGGTACATCGTACTACCTATAGCCGAATTTGCGTTTAATAGTTCTATCGATAGGTCCACAGGTCTAAGTCCTTATGAAGTCGTTACTGGTTATAAACCTAAAAAACCTATTGATCTTGTCCCCGTGTCACTGTCCCATAGGCTGTAAGAGTCTGCAGAGTCTTTTGTGTATCACATTCATTCATGGCATTAAGAAATCAGGCAGAAGACCATAACTAGTAGAGAACATTATACACTTTCTGCAGACCGACATAATCGTTGCAAGGAATTCAATGTAAGGGACGTTGTGATGGTCTGTATCAGGCCAGAGCGGTACCTTCAGGGAGCCGTTCGAAAATTACACGCGCATAGCTCTGGACCATTCAAAATTATAAAACGAAACTGTCTCAAGGCATATGAGGTAGATCTTCCACCTTCCGTGGGAATTAGTTCCCCATTCGATGTGGAGGATTTAGTTACTTTTCAGGGGACCACTGATACTTTGTATGACCTTTTGCCACCCATCCTGATTCCCTAGATTTATCCCTTGATCTATGGCCCCTTCCCGACCCATTTTTCCAGCCTCTACCTCCCATACCTACCCCTCCCGACCCATTTTTCCAGCCTATACCTCCCATACCTACCCTTCTCGACCCATTTTCCCAGCCTCTACGTCCAATACCTACTCGTCCCGACCCATTTTCCCAGCCTGTACCTCCCATACCTACTCTTCCTGACCTTTCTTCTTAACCTTTATCTCTCGTACCTAACCTTCACACACCTAGAGAGGAAATAGAGGATATCCTGAACCATCAGATAGTTTCAACGTCGGATGGCGGGTTTCAGAAGTACCTGGTTAAATGGAAGTCATGCCCAGCTTCAGACAGCACGTGGCTCACTGAGGAGGAGCTTCAGAGACTTGATCCTGATATCCTGGAGCGGTTCAGGAGTTTTATTTCATCCATGGCAAAATCTTCGTAGCCGAGGAGACTTGATAGGGACATCATGCACCCACGCGCATGCACGCCACCCCCCTACGCACGTACGTACAAAGGAGGACCTCACCGTCGATCTGGCTCGATGACGACGTCCAGGGAGGGCCTCCTAGTTAGAAGACGAAGTTTGGTTCAAAAGAGTGGGCTCGATAGTCAAGTAAAGCCCATTGTAGGATCTCATGATCGTGGCCTACTAGTTGGATTGATCTCATACTTTAGGTCTTGCTTATTAATATTATTTAGAACATCATGAACGCTTTAGATTTCTTTGTTTGGTTTTTATTTTAGTTTACTTCATCGCCAAGTAATAGGTTGCGCAAATGGCGCAAATTTTGGGGTATAGGGTTTTCTTATAAATAGGCATCCCTTGTAGCTCTTTTGATTCATTGAAGATTAATAAAAATTCTGCGTTTTCCTACTCTCTGAGTTGTGAAGCCTAATTGGGTGCGAAGCCCTCCCTTCATCGAAGGATTAACTACCGTGGTGCGAAGCCACATCTATCCTGATTCGCCCCCATCCATTGCCATCTCTACTACCCATCTTCTACCATCCCTTCTTCTCATCTCACCCCATCATCTACACTTTGAATCAATCATCTATTACAACAATTCTCCTCCCCACATCAGAATTTCAGAATCTGGTCGTACAGGAGGGCTGAAACTTTGGTGGAGCACCACGCACAAACCATACATCGGATCGAGCTGAGATTTGGGGGTTTTGAAGTCAATCCCTGGCCGACCAGGGCCAAGGTGGCCTTTTTCTGAATAGTGGGGCCCCCACACGTGCGGCCGGGATCACATGCACGTGCGGTACTTCTTTGGTTCGTCTCTCTCCTCTCTTTCACTCCGCTTTCACCCAAAATCCCTAAACCTAACCCTAAATTACTCAAATCTCCAATTTTATGCCCCTTTTCTTACTTTAGGGTTCCCTGAATTGGAATTTCTGAATCCCTTGGATTAGGGACTGATTACTATGCATGTGTGGATGATTATTTCTTATCTTTGAGTATCATTTGGTTCATAATTTTTATTGATTCAGCCCTATCATGTGTAGGTCTAAACCCGCATAGATTCCCCTTAATTGAATGTTTGAACTTTCATGTGGGATATGGAATTTGTGTAATTGTTTATGAACTAAAGTGATCTTAAGCATGAAATCTCGCATATCATATTTAATTTTCATGTCTTGCATAAAAAAAAGTCAGATTATATATATATATATATAGGCTTTTTTTAAACCAATATGGCTGTGACCGTTATGGCTTAATAGCCATTACAGCACCATTTTTCTAAGGGACCCTGTTACGACCCCATATCATGCAACGGGGTCCACCGATACCATCACATGATGGCCATTACGTCCGTTGTGTAATCACCATGGGCCCCCCTGCATTAGGGTCTTTCAATGTGGGTCCCACTTCTATGGAGTGGAAACATCACACCGAGATACCATTCATGTTCTGATGTATCAGGACCTATGATACCTCTTCGCACTAACCTCCCATAATCTCTCTCACAAGTCCTTTGGGGAAAAGCAAAGAAAAGTTGGAGTACAGTACTCTGATGAAGAGTTGAAATGCGTGGGTGGGCATGTGTAAAGGACGAAAACATCCAGACAAGAAAGCATCCAAAAAAAAAAAAAAAAAAACAAAGACATTTGCAACATGCTACCTGAAAAGTCCAGCTAGCATGGTCAAAGCACATTCCAAATATGTTCCTCTTATTTGATTTTCTGTGCATTTCCTTTCCTTTTTATTATTACTGGGCATTTTCTTGTACGCTGTCCTGCTTTAACACCAGCCATCGAAACATGCTTAGTAGAAATGTCTGGCAGAGTGTTGCTTTCTCATCACACAATTGTCATGATCAAATCCTTGATATCTCGTTTCATTTACAATGTATTATAAACTGGGTTATATCAGAATCAGCATGATCCAATCAGGTTCCCCCTCCCACTAAAATAGTTTATGTTTTGTTTTTCGCCTTTTGTTTTTTTTTTTTTTTTTTTTGTTTTTCAGTTCCAAAACTAGTTTTCCACAGGAATTGAATCTTCCTTAAGTGTGTTTTCCATTGATGAGCTGCAAGTGACTTGGAGCTTAAGATAATTTGGTTTCTGTTTCATTTGTATGGTTGATTGGGTCTATTTTTCTTCTGACTGAAAGTGCCAAAATTTTGAATTCAGGATTCTCTTGGAAGAATTTACTGTGTGGGATTGAAGCGTGCCAATGAGATCATAGGCACCACCACAGAAGAACTGGTGTTGAAAGCAAAACAGGCCCCTGTTGCTACTTGATACTGTCTTCCCAGTGTAAGCCTTTACCCTGCAATTTTATTGCAGTATCTGATATTAAGCAATCGTACTTGCAAGCACCCATCTGAATAGATAAATACAAGTGCTCCGCATGTGCCAACACGGGACACATGAGCAAGTTTCTGGAGTTTCATCGGGTGGGATTCACGATGAATGTGACCTTGCTTGTGAAATGGGCTAGTCCACACTTTAGGTGGGCACAGGGTATGAACAAAAAGATGGATGGTTATAAGGGATCAATGGTCGATACTCAAATGTACATGTCATCCATCTGATTGGTGGACCCACCTGATTTTTTGAAGTACTTGCCCATAGGTGGTGTGTCTTCCTGGCGTCTCGAAATTTTACACGTTGCAACATTTGGGGCACTTGTGTATGGTGTTTGCAATGTGCACTTGCAAGTAGGCATTCCTTTTTGATATTTCAGCATCGATTGCAAGGTGACCCATGAATGATACATGTGTTTGCAGATATAACTCTGTATTGCGGTGGCGCCAAGTAGAAGGATAGTTTCCTTTGGACCTTTCTCCCAGTATTTAATCTATGTTATCCTATATTCATCGACTCGCTTCCATTTGTTCTTTGCTATATCTGTAATTTTCAATGTTCATAGTGTGCATGCGTGGTAGTTGTTAATTTGCAAAATGAATTTCGAACATTTTCGGGAACTTTGCCCTTTTCAAATCCTATTTTAGGAAGCATTGATTATGTGACCAGTCTATTCCTTAGAAACCCGTGATTGAGAAGGGAAAGAAGAGATGAGGAATCGTTCCTTTAATGGCAGGAGAGCTGCCTCGTGTTAGCAAAAGTCCCCACCGGAGCTGGATATTGCAGCGAGCAGCTTTCCATCCCTGCCTTTCATACCACTGCCCTTTCCTGATGACCTCAATCCCCGTACGAATAGCATCACCATCATCTAAGCTGTCTCAAGTCACAACTAATTGGGTCAGCTACATGAATAATATTCCTCTATTCCCACTCTATCAAGGACCATATCCTCATTTAAACCATAGGTCATTGGATCTTTTCTCGATCCCCATACAAATAGCCACCAAAGTTCAGATTCACAAAACCAGGATTTGTAGCAAACCACTTGGCCTTCGTCCCATCCTTTTCTGATCAACCTGCTTTCAAGTTGCTTTCTAGCAACAGGAAAGACAGACACCACTCGAAATTCCAATATAACAATCAAGGTGTTCCAAAATGGTAACAGTGGTCATAACAGCTACCACCATTAACGTTATGATACTGGCCGTAATGACCCTTTTTAATTTTTTGAAAAAAAAGTTGCAGGACTGTTACAGGGCTGTTACGGTCTGTTACAGGGCCTTTATGGCCTGTTTTTCTGTAATGGCGGTTTCGACCCCATAACGGTTATGACCGTTACGGTTACATAACTGATTTTGAATACCTTGCTACCAATAGTCAAATGATAGTCTTTAATATAGTTGATATTACAATTTTTTTTCGGAAAAAGTAATTTTGTTTTCAAGAAAATGATCTAGTTTGTATAATTTTGAATCAAACTATTAAAATAAATGATTACCAACTAAACAATACTTCTATGCTTTTTCAAGTCAATAAATGATTATCACATTAAAAAATTCATTAAGCTTCTTGAAGCTCTCTTCGTCTGCATCCAAGTCTCCAGAGTAGCATACGCAATTACAGATTGTGGTTTAGGGTTCTTTCCCTCCATTTTCTTCTCAAAGCAATACCAAGGGGCTTGCCATTTCGAATCCTCCGGCACCACCCCAACTTCGAATATCATCACATGTGTAGACATTCCTGCAATTGAAATCTACTAGTAAAAGGGGACAAAGACACTTGAGCCGTTTATTAAGTGGGCCCTATGGTATAGATAACTTGGCCCATATGAGGAATAGACTATTCCATTCCTTGTACAATGTGTGTGGGTTTTTAATTATGACAAATGCTACGCGTGGTTCAATTATTTGGAGTGTTCGGCTTCCGATCCCGCCACAAATCGACCGCCCTTTATAAAGAGTGTAAATTGGAAAATTCTAACCATCGGGGCTTTTCTGTTAAATTTACAACCATTTATTTGTTGACCACATATCAGACGGTTATGATCATCCCGTTGAGATGTAATTTAGTGCATGGTCCATCTTCATTAAGATGCGACGGACTAGCCGTCGCTGGGGGCATACATGTAAACAAATCAATAGAGATACTTTCAAGTGTGTTTGGTTGCACCAAATGTTATGAAATTTCATGGTTAATCAATCCAATTTGGTTGAAAATAGGATGAATTCATGATATTTTGTGCTACCAAACACACCATTGGTCATGTAAAAGTACCAAAACACATGCATAGTAGTACAATCGAATGACCCGGGCTAACATGAGTCATTCGTAGTGGACCGAGTCAAGGTGTTAACTCACCGAGTCTTTGTTGATTCGATGATGAGTCTAGCAAGTCGGGGTGATGATAGGTTGGGTTGGCCCACAGGTCCATTGGTCCGGCCCGCTTATGAAGCAGGTTTGGTCAAGCTAAATGAATAAGCGGCTCGAGCTCAGGTTATAGATACAAACGTGCGTGCGTATGTATGTAGAGAAATAGTGTATGGAAACCCTTCAGTGCACCTAGTTGCATTTGGACTTGTTGGCACCAGCATCACCTATCTGGACCGTCCATTAGGTTCAGTCCACACTTCGTCCACTTCTCTATAAAATAACACCAAACAGATGGGCCTAAGCATCTGTGACTGGACTTATCTTCTGCGAACAATCTTGTCCATCCATTTGCATGCTACTGATTTTACAGTTTTGGATTATCCGTGTGGTGTGATTTTTCTTTTTACTTTTTTTTACTTTTTTTTTTTTTGCAAGGAAGCCTACAAATAGTCGACTAGATCTAATGGACGGTCCAAATATGTGATGTGTATGTCAACTAGTCCAAATGCAACTAAGTGTATGGAAAGGTTTTGGTGCATTTAGCTCACTAAATCATCATTTCTCATGTACGTATATAGTAATTCTTTAATTGGGCTAGGAGCCCAGATTTCATTCTAAAACCTGAGTGGGGTTGTGACCAATCTGGTCGGGTCGGGCTTGGGCTCGGTGAATTTTAAGCGGGTCGGTCGGGTCGTGCCGAAGATTAATGCACCCGTTTAGTAAATGGTTTGGGTCGGGTTGATTAGGGGTGACTCCAACTGCACAATCCCACACGCGCACATCTACATATGAGATTTGTTAGCCCCGAAACATACATATGGAACGTGTGACACACGGCATGGATGCTCTCCACACGTGTGGATGCATTATCATGCCGTCAAGAGAGAAATTCCCAAACAGATTGTCTATCCCTGTTAATTGCATTTACTGCTATTCCTATGAGTGCATTGCCAACTGCTAACTGCAGAGCTCAAACCAAAATACAGAACTCTAAAAATCAGGCTATTGTGAAATGGGCAATTGCATATCCAGCCGTTTGTTAAGGTGGGCCATACCAAATACCCAAAGATCCACTCATACGGATACGTCCATGGTTCCTCACACACATAGCAACACAAATCAAGCTGATGCATTATGCTTGGATGAGCTAACACCCTCTTCCTGAAATGGATAGCAGATGCAGATTTCTTGCAGCCACAGCTGATGAGAAATCAACTCACTAGCCAAAATCTGATTTCGATTCCGTTTACAGTACTTTTAGAACCGCAGCTCAAATCGCATGAACCGAATTGTGAATCAGGTAAATCACGAAATGAGTGGCTCACAAGCAATCCAATTTCACTGAGATTGCAATGAAATGGAAAATCGGCTGCCTTGCTTCAGCACCCAGCAAGCTGTTTGATCAGACACTGCAATCCCAAGTACTGGTTTTGGAATGTGACACAAACCAACACTCAGGCAATTGATTCTGCAGAAAACAAATAGAAAAGATTGTTAGCCAGGCTATTGAATCTAAGATCTCGAGCTTATTTACAGCTCCATACATAGGAAAAGCAACAGAGGAAAACATAGCAACCTCAGATGTAGAGGGAGAATTATCTGTGCATGTAGATTGCAGAGTAGAATAGATTTCTTGCATCAATCTTCTTGGTGCCTGCAGACGCTAGCATTCAGTCAGGACAATGAAGGCAAAGGACCCAAGAATCCAATTACAGAGTAATTCAGATTAGCAATCCTATAGAACAGTAGTTATACATTTGATTAGTGCTTGCATAAAGGATGTGTTTGGTTGCTCAATCTAACTGAATTGCAACAATCCGATTCAGTACGGAAGAAATGACCCAAGTGGGGGTGACCTGACCTTTTAATTACAATTCCATGCATTTCAAATTGGGGCTGAGAAGGTAGGAATTTCAATTTGGGGGTCAGATCCTCATTTGGTAAGCAATCAGGCTAGCCCCACTTCAGTCATTTCCCCTATACTGGATCTATTTATTGCAATCCAATTCAACCGAGCATCCAAATGCTACCTAATTGAATTAAAAAATCCAACTCGATATGGCATGACATCCGATGCCAGAATGTGGGTGTGGGAACACTGATTTTCCAGGGAGTTTCATGCAATGGAAGCTTATGAAGGAATTTTAATATCATTAACTATTATTTACTTTCTATCTCCATGAAATATCAGCGACTTGCATATTGCTGGGATACCTAAAATGTGAAGTTCTACATTGCAAACTGAATTGAAGAAATTCTAGCTAAAGAAAGCTTTCTACAAGATTACTACCAAATCTGTAATGGCGTAGCATTTCAAGTTTTTCCACTACACTTTCTACATTAGAATGTTATCTGGAAAATGGAGTCAAGAGAGACTCGAAAATCAGCCATCATAAGATAGAAGGAGATGAAAATTAAATAGGAGTTTATGAAAGACGAATGCACTCACATCAACATTGTGGATTTCTTAACTTTTCTGGACCGTGATCATCTGGACAATGTCCCAACACTCATGATCACAAGTTCGATTTCAAGAGCTCTTAAACTGTTTCAATCTATCCACAACCTGCCTCATTGAAGGCCGAATGGCGAGTGACTCGACGGTGCATGCCAGTGCAAGCTTCAACATCCCAACCAGATGATCCTGGGGCCCTGTTTCCCACATGGACGGAGAGAAAAGATCGGATGGGCGCCCCTCCTTGATCAGCAACTTCCCCCATGCAACAATATTAAACCCGTTCCCATACTCTGAGAACGACGGATCAAGAGACCTCTTCCCTGATATCAGTTCCAAAAGCACAACCCCGAAGCTGTAAACATCTGCCTTGTCAGAGACCCTGCAAGTGGTCGCATACTCAGGCGCAACATACCCAAATGTGCCAGCCACATCCGTCGTAGCATGGGTCTCAGACACTTCAAGAAGTCTAGCCAATCCGAAATCTGACAGATATGCATTCAGGCCTTCGTCGAGCAGGATGTTGCTTGGCTTGATGTCACGGTGAACTATCCTAGGGATGCAAGAGTAGTGAAGGTAGGCCAATGCATGGGCCACATCTAGAGCAATTTTGTGAATAACGGGCCACCGCACGTTTTTATCAGATCTCTCGTGAATGAAGGTTTCTAGATTCCCGCCCGGTAGATAATTGTAGATCAGAAATGTCTCTGCTTCTCCCATGTGGTAGCCAATAAGAGTAACGAGGTTCTTGTGGCGGATCCTTCCTAATGTTCTGATCTCCGCATCGAATTGTTGAAGGCCTTGAAATCTACCCATGGACAGCCTCTTCACAGCTACTAAGAAGCCAGGGACCAGCTCTGCCTTGTAGGTAGCTCCAAACCCACCCGTTCCAATCAAATTTGTGATGCTGAAATTCCCCGTCGCTCTAATAACACCGTCGTAATTCAGCTCTGTGGGAGCATCCATAAACGTCACGACAACTTTCCGTCTTAGGCTGGTGAGCCTACCAAGCTTTCTCCTTCCAAAAACAAGGACTAGAATCAGCACTACAAGAACAGAGACTATCACAGAGGCAGAAGCTACCAGTGCTATCACAAACGACTTCAATTTACTACTTCGACCACCCCATCTTCGGACTTCGAGTGGAAATGGGAGACCAGCGGGCGGCGAGGAGTTCGAATCCGGACAGTGTTGCGCAAAGGAATTTCCCTTGAAGGAATCACAGTTGCCAGAATGTTCAAGATGTGGTATGTTACCAGAAAGGTTGTTGAATGAAACATCTAGTTTCATAAGATTGGAAAGCAACGAGAAGGATGAAGGGATTTCGCCAGAAAGCTTGTTGTGATCAAGCAACATGGTTTCAAGATCTGAGGCATTTGCCAAACTGGTGGGGATTTTACCAGTTAGAGCATTTCTAGAGAGATCCAAAACCGAAAGAGATGCCAACTGTCCTAGTTTGATAGGGATTTCTCCAGTTAAGCCATTCCCCCCAAGAAGAACCCATTTCAAATTCCTCAGTGTCACGAGCTGATCGGGTAACGTTCCATTCAATCTATTATCTCTCAAGTCAAGGCGTTCAAGAATTTGTAAGTCACCAATTCCGGGAGGGATCGGCCCACTAAGCTGATTAGATGCTGCTTCCACACTCTTTAGCTGCAAGCAGCTAACAATCGACCGTCCGTTTATTCCACCTGATATCTGATTAACACTCAGATTAACTGCAAAGCCTTGCACACCATTACAATCCATAAAAAGCTCGATTGGAAGTGACCCATTAAAATGATTGTTATTCAGGAGTAACCCATACGACCATTTGAACTGTTTTGATAGAAAATAATTTCCTAATGAGAACGACGGTAACGGCCCCACTAAAGTATTCCAGCTAAAATCATGAAGAACCACAAAACTCACATTCAAAATCGATCCAAACGGGCTGTTCATCCAAGCACTAGAAAGCAGAGCAGCAAATTTTTCATCTTCGAACAGATTAACACTTGAATTACAACTAGTCTTACTGATTTCCGGCAGAGACCCAGATAGCGAATTGTGGCTAACATTCAAGTAATTCATACACTGAATCTGTAACTGAAATGGAACTGATCCCTGCAATTCATTTGAACTCAAATCCAAGAATGAAAGATTCCGACACATACCGAGCCCTTCTGGTATTATCCCATCAATATAATTCTGCCCGAGATTTAGTATCCGTAATCCACACTGTTCATTCCAGTTGCCTGGCAATCGACCGTTGAGATTCGCCCTCGGAGCCCAAAGAACTTCAAGAGCTAGAATAGAAAGTATCTCGAAAGGAATCCCGTGCACGAAAGCATTGAATTCTCCTCGAGCATTCACTGCCGAATCAACGGCAGAATCAAACTCAGCCAAATTCGTCAAAACAAGAACTGAGAGCTTACTGCAGTTTGCAAGCTCTGTCGGGATCCTTCCAGTTAGACTGTTCCTTGAAACATCTAGAATCCGAAGCTCAGAAATCCGTCCAATCTCAGGTGGAATCCGACCTTCGATAATGTTCCCATCAATCAACAGCGACCGCAGATTCGAGCAGTTCCCAATTTCCGGTGGGATCTTACCGATCAAGTAATTACTCGAGACCCGCAGATGAGCAAGCGACCCGCACCAGCTCGAAGGGTTCACATGGATCCCGCCCGAGAGCAGATTATACGAAAGATCGATGGACTCGATCCTGGAGAATCCGATCAGATCCTCAGGGATCGGTCCTGATAGCGAATTGCGGGAGAGATTCACAAACCGGAGGGACGGAATGCGGGCGATCTGCAGCGGAACCTGCCCAGAGAAGTTGTTACCTTGAAGCTCGAGAACCTCGAGCGATTGGAGCCGTCCAATGTCCTCGGGAATCTCGCCGTGGAACGAATTGTGGGGGACAGAGAGGATCCGGAGCGATGAGAGATTCCCGATGGAGGGTGTCAGAATCCCGGCGAGACCGGCGCCGTTTCCGGTGAGATTGAGAGAAATAACTCTGCCGGAGGATCCATCGCAGGCGACGCCGTGCCAATCGCAGTGAGGCTTGAGTGTGGGGTCCCAATCTGAGAGGAGATTTGGAGGGTTGGATTCAACGGAGGATTTGAAGCTGAGTAGAGAAATCGTGTCCGGATGAGAATCGACGGCTGTGATCGGTTTTGAGAAGAAAGAGACAAGTAATGAGAAGAAGGTGAGATGGAGAAAGGCCATTTTCGAGAATTTGAGGGGCGAATGTCGCAACTGAAGTGAAGTTTTGGGTTTGGATTTTAAAGTTTTGAGGGTGTAAATGTTCAAAATGACGGAATGCTGCAGCGATGACTAGATTTTCGCTTGAAGGTGGTGAGATTTTGGACGAGAAAATGAAGCAGCGGTGGCAAGAATTGAAGCCGGGCCGAGATTTTGCAGTGGTGGGGGCGAGATTTTAGTGGAGAAATGGCGGAGAGGACAGTGGATGGAGGTAGGGGCGAGATTTTGGCGAGATTAGATGAGGTTAGGGACGAGATTTTGGCTGGGAGATGTTACAGGAGGTGAGATTTTGATGGAGGAGATGCTGCAGCTGCTACAAAAGTTTTGGCCGGGAAAAGGAGAGAGAAGAGGGTATCTTTTCGTTTTGAGTTTTCTTCCATTCCCCTCTTTCTCTGTAGTTTGCCACACTTTAGTAAATGATGAATTGTTGGGTCTCACAGGCTTTATTTCGGTAATCCAAACCGTTGATCTGATTAGATCCAACCTGGATGGGGAGTGTTCTGAAAATGGATGGTTTAGATCAATGATCTAACCATTTGTAGTATAATCAGTACATGATGTTCATTTCTCTAGCCATTGAAGCATCGTGTGGCAAAAGGGACGCAGATTGGGTACTGGCCAGTACCCACTTAGACGGTGCTCTGTGGACGTCACCATAATAAATGTGTTTTATCCACACCGTTCATCCATTTTCCAACTTATTTTAATGCATGAGCCTAAAAATAAGCCCGATCCAAATCTCACGTGGACGAACGCTCACCGTTAAAAACTTCTTATAGGCACGAAAGTTTTGGATGAAGCTGATTTTTGGGTTTTCCCTTCATCTAAGCGTATGACCTAATCAACAGATTGGATGGCAAACAAAACATTACAGTGGGCCATGGGAAGTTTTTAATGGTGGGCGTTCAATCACTGTTTTTTTAATGGTGGGATCTACTTGAGATTTCGATCCATCCATCTCGATTTTTGAGTTCATGCCTAAAACGACCTAGAAAAATAAATGTATGGCATGGATAAAACACATATACCATGGTGGGCCTTACAGAGCACCGTCCAGTAGCCACCCGGCTACTCACAGGCAATCCCCCTTCGGTCAAAAGTGGAAACGGATTGGCTACTCCCCCTGACACCAGCCAATGTCTAGTAAACGTTGCTACGTGGGTCACACCATGATGTATGTGTTTCATCCATGCCGTCCATCTATTTTTACAGGTCATTTTACAGATGACTCCAAAAATGAGATATATCCAAATCCTAAATGGACCACATTAAAAGAAACAGTGTTGAATGAGGGTCGACCATTAAAAACATTTGGGGTGCATAAAAGTTTTGGATCAACCCGATCTTTGTTTTTTCTCTTCATCTGGGCCTGTATGACCTAATCAACAGATTGGATGTCAAATATACAGTATAGTGGGCCGTAGGAGGATTTTAATGGTGGATATCAGATCACTATTGTTTTCATGTGGTGAGGTCCACCTGAGATTTATATCCATCTCAATTTTGGTAGAAAGCCATGAAATGATCTTTAAAAATGGATGAAATAAATACATCATGGTAGGGCCCACAGAGCACCGACCATCAGCCACGGAGCTGGTGGCAGGGGAGTAGCCAATCCGTTTCCATCAAAAGTGATGTTTTTAAGAGGTATGGGTAATATTAGGCAATGAGGGTGGAACCCACTTGATGGATGGTCGGTATCATGATGGATCATTTTTTAGCAGGATGCGGATTGCGTACTACCCCGCCTCTCCCTAGTCACAAACGGGCAGTTTCATAAGCTGGCTCACCTTGATGCATCTGTTTATCCACGCCGTCCATTACTTTATTCAAATCATTTTAAGATATAATCCCAAAAATGAGGCAGATCCAACGCTCAAATGGACCACACCAAATAATAACTTGGGTTGCATTAAATGTAAAAGTAATAAGTGGTGTGGTCCATGAGCGTTAGATCTGCCTCGTTTTTATGCTCATACCTTAAAGTGATCTAATAAAAGAAATGGACGGCATGGATAAATAGATAGATTATGGTGGGCCACCCCACGGAACTGACTGTTCGTGTCTGGGGAAGGGCGGGGTAGGACGCAATCCGCGTACTTTTTACTTTTTAGCATGATTGATACATACCATACATTTCGCTAAAGATCAGAGTAACTTTGTCTTCTTTTTGTGGTCCTTGAGATCTATGGAAAATCAAAGTGGGACCCAGATGTAGATGGTCAAGTTCAGTGGTCGGACCATTTTAGCACGGACATAAGAGGACCAAAGGCATTGATTGGACGGCTAGGATCACTTGACTGATTTGTTATGAGGGGAACGGACTATTAGGGTGGAACTCCCAGAATGGATGGTTTAGATCAGTGATTATTAACCTTGTACATAAATGGCCCACCTTATACACGAAAAATAGCCCAACAAGAAAAAGGTTGGGAATTTCTGATTGGATGCCTGTGATCATAGAATCCCCATAATTTCTCCATCTAAAGACGGGACCCACGGTTTGGACGGTCTCGATTGACGTAGATGTCCGTCAAATCTACTATGATGCTCTGCCACAAATCAGTAAATTATGATAAACGCACATGCTGGAGAATTGCTGCACCCTCGTGATTTTCTGTACTCTTTTAACCCCAGGTTTGGAATCTTACCAACCATGGTCGGAATGCCGGGAAGCGTCAGATTCCGGCGAGAAGACAGAACTCCAGCCGGCGAGAGCGGTGTCAGTACGCTGTTGTCACATGTGTCACATGGAACAAACAATCCAACGGTAAAAAGGTTGCAAGCTTTCATCACCTCATAAATAAGGGAATGTCAATGATGAAATTGTTCATCTAACCCTTGTGGGACCCACCAGGGATTAGTCCCACTCATTTTTGGGGAGGCTTATTTTGGACCGTTCATCAGGTTGGCGCAAAGACCAAACTCAGATAGATGATCCTGACCGTCCGATTGGTGGCCTACAAATTGAGTGTTGATGGTCATGATCATAGATTGTAGCCCAACCAATGCTAATCATTCAACCAAATAGATCCAGGCCATTGAACGTGTGCCTAAAAATCAAGCTAGGCCGCTCATCATATGGGCCACACGAGCCTTGGGATAAATGGACGGTTAAAAGAGCACTACACTCCTGTGGCTCATTCTCCTCACATGTGGCATGCGCAGACCATCTTCTGAGTGGAGTTTTTGGATGATGCTCATCCACAACCGGTCAGCTATTTGGACGGTCCCGATTGTTCCGTAACTATGCCATATGTACGGTTGAAAAGTCCCTGCTATTTTTCAAATGGCCATGAACTATCACATGAGTCTAGCCATTGAGAAGAATGAGAAATGGTCTACATTTAATGTGGAGTATATTCAACGTGATGAGCAGTCTGCCTGATTTTGGGCCAGCGCGGGGCTTCAGTGGATCGACTGTTACACCTAGATCGGTGGATCCTCGACTGTGGGGCCCACCATGATGTATGTACCTTACATCCACTCCGTCCATCCGTTTGTACAGCTCATTTTAGGGCATGACCCCAAAAATGAAGCAGACCCAAATCCCAGGTGGACCAAACCAGAAGAAACATTGGTGATCGAAGACCACCATTAAAAACTCCTTGGAGGCCAAATGAATGTTTATTTGACATCCAACCTGTTTATGAGGTCACAAAGACCCTAATGAAGGGACCACACAAATATCAGCCTAATCCAAAACTTTTGCAGCCCACTAGTAGTTTTTAATGGTCAATAACAACTGTTTCCTCTAATGTGGTCCACCTGCTCTAAAATTATCTGTAAAAACAGACGGACGGTATGGACGTAAGCCACATACATCAAGGTGGGCCCCACAGGGATCCACCAACCTCCAACTAAGCGGCCTCATTTGGGCCAGGGCATATACATGAACGGACCGTTTGGATTGATTCGTATACATAAAAATGTCTGTGTTGTGTACGTGCAAGAGCATGGATTTTCATACTCAGCCAGAGAATCATGTGATTTCTTTTTCAATTATTATTATTAATTAAAATATTAATGCTGCTCTTCCAGAGGGAGATGTGGCCTAGAGAGAGTTTCCCCATGCAAGTGGGTTTTTTGTCAGTGGACCCATGGATTTTTTGTTTGGAAGCTCCTCATGGCCCACTTAAAAGAAACAACAAAAGAGCTGTCCTCCCTCTCTCTCATGTCCCAAGCACATGGTGACAAAGTTCAAAAAGCTTAAAGAAATAATAGAAAGGCACCACTCTTTTTCTTCCTTCGTGATTCAAACGTCCACATCATGGGGGCCATTCACACGCCCATACATCCCCCTCAGTCTATTTCTACACTTACCAAGTTAGTAAAAAACTACTTTTCTCCCCTTCAAATCTTCTCTTTTCTCATGGGTCAAGACCATCGATTAACCATACATGCACGGTGGGCCATGAGATTGTTACATATATAATTAGATATGATATATGAACCAAACAAGCATGGTTTTTAGACTCGGTGATTCAGATCAACTCATCTCGACTCAAGTCATGACTCATCTGGGTCCGGGTCCTTACCTCAGTGGTAGACTCTGAGAAGTTTCAACACGACGTCTTGGGTTCGATACCTATAGGTAGCGAAATCCCACTATGGCATGCGTGGGTGTGTGTCAGGTGTGTGTGTTAAAAAGAAAAAAGATAAAAAAAAGTCATGACTCATCTATGTCAGCAGTTTATCGGCCCGACTTTTCCGACCCGGCTGGTGACTCATGGTATCGAACCAGATTAGATAATACTAAATCCGAGTCAACTCCAATGAGTCATGTCAACCTCACTTGCATTTTGAAACCAAGCAAGCTAACTTCGCACCCAATGCGAAAATATAAATCATAAGTGCTCTCATATTCTGAAATTCTCTAGTTGTGTTTGGCACCCCATATTCAAAATCCCTTGTAATAAAAAAAGAGTTATGTACTTAAAGTATGTAGTATATAGGGAGGAGTTTGAATTTAATTACTAAATCAACTTTAATATCCTCAAGTAACATATACATGTGGTGTTTGACATAATGATTATAATAAGCACATTGAAATATATACTTTGGTCAAAAGTAATGAAATTCCAAGCCTTAGGTGGGACACAAGCATGGGATCACTATTGAGCGACTGACCAACATTTTTTTCACGATTAATTTATATGGTCAATGTTTCTATTGAAGTAATTTTAGCGACATAGTTGATAATCTTATTATTTTGAAATATTATTAGTGGGCTACTTGTGTAATGAATTACTATCTTATGGTCTATATATTACACATGCAACTCTCCTGTCTTTAAAATGAGTAAAATAAAGAGATTGTGAAACTCATCAAAAATAAAAATTTGAAATTTGTAATAAAAAACACCCTCTAATCTACCTTACCAAACAACCAATAAATTCAAAATATCTTCAAGTCCCTCCAAATCCATAGTGCCAAATGCCCTCTAGTACTTTGGATCTGCCTCTTTTTTTGACTCATTCCCTAAAATGTGGGTAGGGTAAACTAGATGGATGACACGGATAAGTAACTCACATCGGGTGGGCCCCACAAATTTAAGTCAAGCTTGTTAATACTTTTTAAAAACTAGTTTTTGAGGTGAGAATGCTCACCTATTTCCATCTCCTTCAAACACCTCCAAAATTCATTATTACCTACTTACCTATATTTATCAGGTAAATTGTAAATCTAACGGCTCCTAAAAAAGATAAAGAATGCTCCAATACTCTCAAAGCACCATAAGTTCATCTGTCCATTGATCTTGGTTAGGTTCAAAGCTCATTGATGGGCCACAATGCAACATCACACCCTATATGAAAGTATTACTGATATGTTAAGTAATATTGAATATTGAGGGAGATACTATCTGCATCAAAAAAGGTCTAACAAAAAGTTTTATCCATGTATTTGTTAGGACCCATCATGGATTACTTATAATTACGAAGGATTCCTTTCGTTAGGCAATCCGAGCCAATCATCCATGGTGTAGAGAAAGGATCACTAAAAAAATAAAACCAAATTAAAGATACATCAGATCATCTTACTGCCATAAACAGGCTATTAAAGATACATCAGATCATCTGACTACCGTAAACAAGCTATTGATCCATAATCACTCCTCATTGATAATCCTAACCCTTAGATTCTTTTTGAAGTTGAATGCAGGACATTGAATTTTTATTCTTTATTTTAAATTGATCCCCATATACTTGTGGTTCCAATCATCCGTTATGTTACACTCAATTCAATCAAACTAGATCACTCGGGTGACGGATCATCTAGATTGGATACACGTGTGTGTGAGTGGGATGTGTGGGTGTGCCAAAGTCTACTTGACTTAAGGGTTGATTGAATTGTTTATGTCCCCTTCTTTGAGACAAATATATTAGAGACTGGGATTGGAGATCTAGAGTACTCTTGACTACCAATATTGCTCTCCGGTCAGGCGACTAGTGAAAGGAAATGAGGTAAATCATTTCAAATAAGTTTTTTTTTTTTGCCCCGTGACAATAGACGTGAGTTTATGGACTTAAGACTTATTCTTTCACCAATACTTTAAGTTCAAAACAATTTTCGAATGAATAAAAATATATATTCAAATTAAATATAGGGCCTGTTTGGTTTTCAGCCTCAAGTGTAATTACGGTGTAAATGAGTAATCATTATTTACCAAGGTAATTACTTTCATCTACCTTCATCTTTCCCCATGCTGACTTGACCGGTAACTTTTTAAGCACTCAAATGCCCTATGACAATAGACATGAGTTTAAGGACTTAAGACTTATTCTTTCACCAATACTTTAAGTTCAAAACAATTCTCAAATGAATAAAAATATATATTCATATTAAATATAGTAGAATATTGTCAATTTCATTAAATATTATAAAATAATATTTATTACAACTGACAACTTACGAGACAACCAAATGAATAAACATAAATGAAAAGTAATAAATACCTAATATGCTTATCGAAACAGAAAAATTGAAATGGGTGTGATAAACTAAATTGGAACTTACATGACCATGATATACAACTTAATATTGTAGAAAGACTATCTTTACTCCTAAGATACTGTAGTAGGAGCCCCTAGTCAATAGCTATAAACTAAGTTAAACTAGGCTAAGAAAAATAAATAAAAGATAAGTTGAAGTGTTTGGTATAGAACTCTGAGCTCTTCTTCAATTGCTTATTTTTCTAACTTCCCGAGGTGATGAAAACCCTCGTTAGGGTTTCTTTCTTGTTTCTGGATCCTTCGCGCTTACGTCGCTGCCTTTCTGTCAAAATATTTCTTCTTAAAAGATCTTAAAATTCTCAAACAAAAAGATCTCTAAGAAGTTTGATGCGCAAGCTGCATTGTTCGCCACCACTCGAGAAGCAAAAGATTAGAGAGTCAAGGCGGAAAATACATGCATAGATAGTGGTCTAATGACAAAGGCCGACGACGGAAGCTCGGGATAAAGCCGTATGATGCGGAAGTCTCACGTACGGTTCCCTGAGAAGGAAGTGGCTACCTACTGAAGCTTCGACCAACCACCACTGGTCAATTCCAAAAAGATCTCTGAGAAGTGTGATGTCGCTGGGTCTCAAATTGTCACTCCTATACGTAAATGTTGTCCTAAAGGATCTGAATTGGTTAAGAGAACATCTAGCCCTAAATTTGATCATGGTCATTCATTCAAGTACCCGAGTGTAGATTACTCAGTTCCTAACTGTAGGAGTGGAAGGTGACACCTGATACTGATCATAAGTGGGCCATATCCGGTAAATAGAGACATCCCATTCTCTTGATTCTAATATGACTGACGAAATCACTTTATTTCTTCCTATCTCCTTGATTAGTGAGCTATACCCGTCCGATAGTAATCCATTATCGCGGGCAAGTCATATCATTCTTCGAGCCTCATACCCGTTCTTCCCATTCCAATTGGATCATGGTTGTGGACCCAACTCAGATGATGTGCCCGTCTCTCCATATCCAAGTTCAAGTTGAGACTAGGTTTGCTTGGACACCAATTTGATCCTCAGGTCTTTAGAATCTCTTGGAATGCTATAGTATCTACAAATATTTCTGGGAAGATTTCTCATTTTAAAAGGACCGTTAGAGACAACAGCTCTGATAGAACCATAGCCAAATTCATGTAAAGGCCTGCTCTTCGACGGGTCTTTTATAAACGTAACACGCACCCTGCTTCATTAATGAACACGATAATCATAATCACGTGTCCTATGCTGATTGCTCTCTGATAGACAGGCACAGTGCATTTACATGTATGACATATTGCATATCATCGAAGGGAACACGAGCAATGAAAAAATATCTCTTATGCCAGTTGCAATCTCGTGATGTCATCGTGGTTGGCTTTGATTGCTAGTTGAAAATGGGTGTAAACGCGTTCAAGCTTAGTTTCTTATGACGGTGGCCCATATAGGATAGAGTCCATAAGATGGTCGGTCTGACCATTGGACCGCTCACTATATGGGCCCCAGTAGATACGACAATTGTTGGATCCATCCACAACGTGGCCCGTGGAAAAAGACAATCAGTCAATATCAACCATTCATACAGCCGAAGTGGATAACGTGTTACCCCGGTAACACATTGGTGGGTTTTACCTTTACCGTGGGCCTCACCTTGTTGATTCATCATATATCCATGCCGTCCATTCATTTCCCCCTATTAGTTTAAGACATGGTCCTAAAAATTAACCATATCAAAATCTCAAGTGGACCATACCACAAGAAACAGTAGTGATTGAACGCCCACCATTAAAAACTTCCTAGAGCGCCCACTGTAATATTTATTTACCATCTAACCTGTGTATAAGGTCAACAAACTTACATCGAGGGAAAATACAAAGATTGGCTCGATCCAAAATTTCCGTAGCCCATAAAAAGCCTCTTTGGTCATTTATCATTGTTTCTAGTAATGTGGTTCACCTGAGATTGATATGCATGAGTTGGGTCCTTACTCTTGCCCCGGTGTTAGACTCACGAGAGTTTCAACACCAGGGGTTCGAGTAGCCATATATAGGTGGTGAAATCCCACTCTTGTGTGGTAAAAATAAAATAAAATATCTTCATGAGTTTTGGACCGAATCTTAAAGATGAGCTGGAAAAATAGATGGACAGCGTGAATATTCAAAATATTCATCGAGGTGGGCCCCACACGGTAAGGGTAACACCTACTAAGGGAAACGGACTGGCTACTCCCCCTGACTCCATCCCTTGGCTGGTGGTCGGTGCTATGTGGGCCCCACCATGTTGTATGTGTTTCATCCATTCTGTTCATCCATTTTTACAGATCATTTAAGCTTGATCCCATATATGAGAGTGATATAAATTTCAAGTGGACTACACCACATTAAAACAATATTGATTGGATATCCACCATTAAAGTCCTCATAAGGCCCGCTGTACTGTTTATTTGACATCCAATCAGATTGATTAGGTCATACAGGCCCAGATTAAGGGAAAAAACAAAAATCAGCATGATCCAAAACTTTTATACCCCCCAAATTTTTTAATGTTTGACCCTCATTCAACACTATTTCCTGTAATGTGGTCCACTTGAGATTGAGATATACCTTATTTTTGGTCTCATGTCTTAAAATAATATGTGAAAATAGATGTACAGCATGGATGAAACACATACATCATGATGGGGCCCATAGAGCACCGACCAACAGCCATTGGTCGGTGTCAGGCGGAGTAGCCAATCCGTTTCCCCTACTGAGGCGTTACCCCGTAACGCCTAATCTGCTCCCTCCAGCCAAGTGGGCCATCCATGCCGGTGCTCATATACATACATGACGAACATGTGACATGTAGACGTGCATTCATGTAACGTACATGTGAGATGATGGAGGGAATCGTTTCTGCATGGGAGTCTGCAGCTCTGAGCCATTACAAAAATCAAGGACAGCTCGAATACATAGGCAGGCACGGGAGCATGTCCATGAGAGACATGAGCCAGGAATCGAGCTGAATGTTTTTTATCCTACCTAGAGGTTTGCTAGCTCCACACGTCTACATTCACCTTTACACGCATCACACGTGCCATCTTGACAAGAAAGTGGAACATCTGAGCGGTTCAAAAGGTGGGTCTTTCTGAGAAGACCATTATATGTGAAAAAAATCAGATGGGACTAGCTGAGTCGGAAGGTCAAAGATGTATATTGATTGTGGTCCGTTGAAAAGGTAGTTTTAAACGGTCTTACACTCTCGTACGTGGTTGGCCTACTGGCATCTTTTTTGCGTGTGTACATCTTCACTGCAGGGAAGACCTTATGCACTGGTCAGATGTCCCACGTACTTGCCAGTTTGCCACGTGTCCTGCGTGGAAATGAGCTTTGGGAGGAAACTATATACTCTCTCTCTAGCCGGAAAAGATTCCAACATGGTGAAAGAGTAAAACTATGATACTCTGGTATGGTGTGATAGATTATACGCAGGCACTTAAAAATTACTTAGAAACTGCATACGTAGCATACAAGTTAAATTAAACTGTACAAATTTTGATTTTCGGTTTAGACGTATCCTGAACCTAAGATTACGTTTTATTTGATTATCGGACTATGGAATTGTTGGGTATCTTTTGGACCGTTAAAACTGAAAACTATCCAACGGCCCTATTTCAACAAAAAGGTGTCCGAGAATCAAAGGTAGAATGGTTCAACCAATCTGATTTTGGGAATGTGACTTAGTTCCAGTACGTTCCATATTTTTTTTCGGTTCGGTTTAAGTTAATGCATGCCACGTGTATAACTTCTAAGTGCCTGAGCATGAAGCATCATACGCTTCCAGAGTATCATATAACTCCCAATGATCCATTGACAAACATGTGGGACCCAGCCCTAGTGATCATGCGCCCCAGGGTGTGGAATGCAGCTGCATGGAGCCCAGATCTAGTGATCAGAATCGTCCATCTGGTTGACTTCAACTCCGATCTAGAAACGGTGGGCCATCTCTCATGGAAACGATCCAAGAACTAAAATTTCACGTAGTCCTTCGGACTACGAAATCGTCCAAAGACCCGTGAGTTGCAACCGCAAAAGACGTTACTGTAGGTTCTAATCAATCTAGAGGGTGCACATGAGACAGTGAACCATCTTTTCACAGTATACAGAGGCAGGTTTCTTTTCATTCTGGACCGTCCATCTAGATGTACCTACTGTAGATGGAAATTTCTTCAAAATACACATAGATTGAACGATTCTATTCATCTATTCAGCTGCCTTCAATCCAACGGTGAAAAACAAAAATGAATTAAGCTCGATGGTCATTGCATAAAATTAATTAAAAGTATATACGATTTGGCATCTAGACCATTCATGATAGGGGACAAAATATGGACGGTCCCGATTTATGTATCATCCTTACATTTGTACTGTACTACATAAACGCCCACCATATATCACTTGTACACAGATCTACCATATCATCTCAACCGGCTGATTATTTTAAGGGCCAACAGCAAGTTCGGAGAAAACCATAGCCATAGAATATCTTAGTAGATAGGGAGTTCAAACCGTAGCCGTAGGATATTCTAAGATACCTATAGGGATAGGGAACTTTTGGGGCCGTTAGCCCGCCTTTTTGAAACTGTGACCAAACCATTGACCTCATCAAGGTTGAGACGCCGACCACCGTCCGTGGGATGTGGGAATTGCATGATTGAAGGGTTGGGATCTTTCATTGTATGAAAATTTTAGGGAACACCCAATCCATAGTGGGACCCATCGGATTAATGGTATAGATCCACGATCCATGTGTCGCATGTGTGTGAGAATTTTCGGGCCTAAGAAGACACGCTTTTCGGCATGGTTACACCTGAGAGGCGCAAGATTATGTACCTGCATGGCCGTTGTTGGGCGATCCGAGACGTTGATTTCATGGGCCCTGCTGCAACGGCCATTTCTGGTAAGTGTTCCGGATTGAAAGATCCCAAACCCTTCGATCATCGTCCTACAGATACATGGTGAAGGAGGAAATACTGCGACCGTCTAAATTAAATGGAAAATAGTCCAACGATCGAAGGAATTCAATCTCCCCATCTGGAAATTTTTTAAAACGACCTTCATCAACAGTGGCAGAGATTATATTGACGGTCCAGATCACAGAATCATGGCCCGATGTATGCACAATCCCGCGCGGGAACACAATGTATGCTTGCTAGCGAGCGTGACAGTAAAATTATTTAATTTCAGTGAAGCGGAACGGAAGCTTTTTGGGCCCCACCGTTATGTATTTGATTTATCTACGCCGTCCATACGTTTTTTCAGCTCATTTTAGGGTAGTACAGAAAACATTATGAAAATCCAAAGTTCAATCAGGCCAAACCACAGAAAACAGTGGAGATTGAATGCTCATCGTTGAAAATTTATTGGGGGCTACAGAAGTTTTGGATCAATATTCTATTTGTTTTGTCCCTTCATCCAGGTTTTTTGACCTTATGAACAGATTGGATGGAAAATAGAACATGACGGTGCGCCCTAGAAAGTTTTCAACCGCGGGAGCTCAGTACCCAATTTTTTCTGTGGTGTGGCCCACTTGAGATTTGGATATGGATGATTTTTTATATCATAATCTAAAATGATATGTAAATAAGGATGAACGGCATGGATAAAACACATACATCACGGTGGGCCCACATAGCTTGGGCCACGTCGTGCCACTGGGATATCCCTACGGCGGTTGTCACAGTCAATCTGCTTCCAAACATAACGTGACTGGTGAAGGACCACCGTCCTAGAATCGCAGTGAAGCAGAAAAGTCAGTTCAGTGCTCCTGGAGCACCATAAGTTATGGTGATCATAGTTTCATACGGACATGTAGACAATCCAATCGATCAATCCGAGCGTCCATCAAGTCCAACCCACTCTATGGACCGCAATGGAAGCAAATCACACCAAACGAATGGTACTAACCATCCAACTGAAATCTTTATAACATGAACGATCAAAGATTGTCGTATGGAGAAGGAGACCCATGCAACAAATGCATCCATCCAATTTGTTGCGCCCACCATACATGACAAGCCAATCCTTGCCTTCAGCACTAGAGGGCTATAAAAAGGGCAACTATCAGATGGATCGGATCATTTGATCGGTACGGTTTTTTCATTGTGGCCCACAAAAGGTTAGATAGAACTAATGGAAGGTCCATATTGGTTGATTGATTGGACCATCCACTTATTTCAAAGCAAGTACGTGCACCATAACTTATTATTTCTGTGGGAGCACCACAGCTAAGCAGAATCCGACTCCATCCCGCGAATCTAACCGATCTAAATCGACCCGAAAGCTTGGATCGACGCGGATCGAGTAAGACCACTTAGATCCGACCGTACATCGGATCGAGTTCAGATCGTGGTCAATCCGGACCGATCCGATCCGAAATCCGAACGAACCCTAACCTCTCTTTCTCTACCCGAAAGAGACGCCGCATCCGCCCATCTCTCCTCCTTTCTCTCCCTCTCTCTCCAGATTTCCCTCATCTCCTTCCTTCTCTCCTCCTTTCTTTCCTTTTTTATCTCCCGGTTTCTCACATCTCCTTCTTTCTCTCCTCTTTTCTCTCCCTCTCTCCCTAGACTCAACACAATCTGACCCAATTCGCTTTTCCAAACCAAGTCAGATTCGGTTTGGGTCAGGCTAACAAGGATTCGGATCAGATCGAGTCAGCCCTACTGGACTCGGTCCCGAATCGAATCAAGTTCGGGTCAAGTTCTTGAAAAATCGGATCAACTCGAGTTGAACCAAATCTAATACGATTCGACTTGATGCCCACATCTAGGGAGCACTGAAGACATAAATAAAATAAAATTAAAAGCATAGAAATAATATTGAAAGGGAATTTACAAAACAAATCAGGATTTCAAAACAAGATGTATGGCCCACATGCCCCACATGGGTTCCAATAAAAAGCATTATCTTCTCATTGAGGGGACTACATAAGACTTTCTACACATGCATTTGATCCCAATTTTCAAACGTGAGTTATATGATACTCAGGTAGCCTATGACAATTGAAACACAGTCGCCTAGAAATTATCCACGTGGCATACATTAACTCAAATTAAACCGACTAAATTGTGGAATACATAGTAATTGAACAACAATCAGAAAATAATATTGGATGGACAATCCTAAAAGCTGATTTTTGGACACTTTTATTGAAATAGTACCATACCGTCCAATAAGTGTCCACCAATCCGATGGTTATATCATCAGTTAACTGTGATTTTTCGTTCATGATATATCGAAACTGGGAAACATAATTAGGACAGTTTAATTTGACTTATTTGTATACCACATATGCAATTTTGTAAGTGCCAGTGTATCATCCATCACACGATGCCAGAGCATCGGAAGTTTGTCTTTTTCAAATTTTCTACTCAAAGGAAAGCCCTCTTCTTTGAACGAGTCATCTTTGAAATTGAACTTGGCTTACCTCCTCTTGGGCATATGAGGGCATATGGTGTTGCTAGGTTCACACGCAAGTACATGTGCCATTATGGCACATGTGTGAGAAATCCAAACATTTCATCAGTTAGACTACACTTTTAAGATCTTCAAACCGAAAAATCAGGCTGTTTTATAACTAATATGGGCCACAATGTAAGGAAAGAAAATGGATGGATGGAAAATGCTTACTCAACTTCGCATTCCATTTGTGCACTTTGGTCCATCTGTGGAGTTAGATCATGCTTTTTTTAGGTAGAAGGTCTATCAGTGTGTCCCGCATGATGGACAGCTCGGATGTCTCACACGTATTCCACCTTGGCAAGAATATGTGCGTGTGGACGGCAGAGTCTGTACGTGCGTGCGTGCATGGTCTAGGTGGTAGATCATGGGTCGGAGATTCTCATCGTTAGGTTGCTTACTAGATTGACTGGAGAAAGACTGCTGACAGATTGGTCTTACACGTGCCAACTAGCACGCTTGTGTGAGATCTTGGGCGTTCATCAACTGGACATCATGGTGGATATGTCCTAGCAAGAACAACAGGCGGGTTTCAGGTGGGCCACTTGCGTATGAAAAGATGGACAGCTGAAAAAAAGACAACCAAGGGTCCAAATTAAAGCATACTTGTGGACACCATGTGGCCTGTGACACTAACAGTGACGATCTTGCTCGTGTGGGGGCGCTTGTGTTTGGTGCCTGCAAGTAGCATTCCCAACGGTGAAAGAGCATCATGTGAGAAAGTCTTGAGAAGCACTATACATTTTTACCCCTTTATTACGAAAAGGCCCGGGGATTTCCGACTTGGGGAGATGATATGGTGGAATAGGTAGCACCGGAACATGGTAGAGCCATTTCTCTCCCAACCACATTCGAAGAAGGGTGGTGTAATCGGGATCGTTCATCATGTTTTCTCAATCATAATCATGGATGGACTATTCATCAATAATCACATTGTAGAAGAATTGGTGCTTTTGACCTCTTTGGGCTCACCATGATCAGTGCATGACATCCATTGCGTGGAATCATGAATGGTGCGCGCGTTGTATGGCCCACCTGATTTTTGGTTGGCCCATTTTTCCTTGGGGTACGAACCATATCAACGGTTGGATGCCATATGCACAATATGGTTGACCCACAAAATGTCTGAAAGCTTTAAATGGTGGCCATACCCATCCAAGCTTTTCCAATAGTGTGGTCCACCTGAGCTTCTCATTGGTCTGATTTTTATCCATTTTTCTTTAAATAAAATTTATCACATGATGGACAGATTGGATGTCATTCAATGATCATGGTGGACCCCACAAAGGTGTGTAATGCTTTCCCATAAACACCTAGTCAGCAAAATAGCTAAAAGTGTTAGATAGGATCGTCTAAAAGGTACAATTTCTCACAAACAAGCCATCCATGATGGAGGAAACTAGAAGGACGGTTCGGATTGATAGATCCCCCTGCCACGTGTACTATGGAGAGATGGCGCTACCTATTCCTGTTCTTCCGGATCTACCGTATCATCATCATCCGACAGACTTCTCGAGTAAGCATCGTCAACTGAGCTTGTTATAATAGTGCGGCAGAGTGGGGCCCACCTATCACCGGCCCCAGTTTCTGGAACGTTGGCGAGTCAGCATCACCGTGACATCAGCCTTATGAGTTATGACATAGGCTGAGGTAGGGGTAGCAATGGGCCGGGCTAAGATGGGCCTAGTTCGGCTCCGGCCCATGTGAGATGCAAACGTGGAGCTACGCATCTGCATTTGTTAAACACAAGCTCCCTGCACGTGTTGGCATTGCACGCTTGTTTGAGATCCACGCCTTTCGTTATCTGGGCCCCTCAGGGTTGTGTCCCAGGCTAAAAATCTGACCAGCCAAATCAAGGTCTGTGCTGCATGTGCATGCATGGATGTGGGTCGTTGGCAATTCTTTTCCTAACCATCCATATTTTTCATTCACACGTATCTAATCTGGTGGGTGGACCAGATGAAATCTTGTCATATGGAACAATCACGTTGGGCCTGTCTGATGAACGGACTGGATCTTACACAGGCTTCCACACCGGCCGAGATCTTGCCTCGGATGCGTACATATGTGCGGCTGCAAATAGCATCCTTCCACCCATATCCACCGTGCGATTCTGGCAAGAAGAATTGTGATTGCAGGCAAACGTGCCAATGCTACACGTTTGTGGATCCAGGCCATTAATAAGGTGGGGCCCACTGAGAACCTTCACTTCACATAAAATCAGCCTCATTCAATGGTAAGTATAGCCACACGTTTGCATTGAATATAAATCCTCTCGTCAGCTTCTTTTTTTAAAAAAATAACCGTCCATTTTAATCATACACAAATTGCATATCTGACGGTCCTGAAATTTTGGGAGAGAGCATGCTCCTAGTGGGCCCCACATGATGAGTGTCTGGCGTCTCATACACGTATGTCAGCCACGCCGGCACATGTGCTGGAGCAACATCCTCGGTTTTTCTCTTCAGACACGTACGCCACACCCATCTCCAAGATCACCTAAAAATAAAGTACTGTGTACGAGAGTGAAGGTTCATACTCATGCATTTAGAAACTGTACACGTGGCAGACATGAATTCAAATTAAAACGTTCAAATCGTGGGACCCACTGTAGATAGGTTACAATCCTAAAATCGGATTGATTCGACAATCCTATACTAAGATTAATGGACACCTGTTCACAATCTGGACCTTTAGCTAATTTACCTTATCCGTTCATTTGATATCCACAGATTGTCCAGCTACGAAATCAGGTCCAGTAAAATTTTCGCTTATGACCCATCCAAGTGGGACCCACCCTTTGGACATTGATTACACGTATGAGACATTTACAAGCTGCATGCGTATGAATCAATATACTCTGCCGGAGCATCCTTCTAAAATATGGTAGATATGCATGGATTTATGCATGTGCTTGTCACGTGCATGGCACCTGAGTTCACGTGGACACCAGTGCAGGTGCATGTCCCGCAAGGTGTACAAAATTCCGTAACAAATCAGCAAAACATTGCAATTTTTCGGTATTTATATTGTATTTTTACTGGAAAGGACAATCAAAAGGCCCACTTCCCCGTGAATCATCAGGGGCATTATGGGAAATTCAAAATTTTGAAAAAGTTACTCAACGGTCATGATTTGATTTTGACTTGTACATCTCCCATCGGCCACCTAAAAATATATCAAAACTGAGAGATCGGATTGCTCGGCTCCTTGCAATTGAAATGCATTAGAATTCAAATCACAATTACACTGTAAATTAAAATCTTAGTTGTTTTAGACAGGTTCTGTTTGGAATACATTGAAATTTAAAAATCATATTTAGACGCCTATAATTAAAATGCATTGGAATTTTTTAACATATTCATAAAAATCTGAATTTAATTTATTAAATCAACTTTATTATTCTAAATTAATGTAGATATGTAATATTTGGTGAAATGATTGTAAGAAGCTTTATAAAACGTACACTTTCACTAAAAATAGGAAATTCTAAACCTGAGGTGGGCCAACATAATAATCACAAACGAATGACTCACAGCGTTCTCTAGCCATTCACTTAGATGACTAACGTTTGATCAGTTTAAATCATTCTATTAATGTGGCTTTAATGATACAATCAATAATGAAATTGTTTAAGGCATCATCAGCATAACTAGTGTATGGTAGGTTATTAGTTGAGCAACACCTTTGTTACTTGTACCACTCTCCTACCTTTAAAATGGGAGGCGCACCAATTACTTTTAAATAGCAGCAAAACAGAGATTTTAAAATGTTCATTTATCACAAATAGACGGCGCCAAATGCACCATTTTGGTACGTTCGTCTCCAATTGCCGCCTATTACACCCAAATCTAAGGTGCCAAACCGGATTTAACCTTTTAGATCAATGCCCTAGAAAAGACATTTGAGAAGATGATCCATATTCGAAGAAAAACAGTTCAACGGTCAAAACATTCCAACATGCCGGATTTTTGGGTATCCCTATCCATGATGAGGCTCATCTATAAACAGTTCAGATCGGAAAAAAAAAAAAAACCCACATTGGAGATTTTTGCTACCATCTCCCATCAGGTCAGCAGGGTGGATCCCCAAAAAATGGTCCTCATGCACGTGATCTAGGGTGGAAAATGATCAGAACCCAGGTTGAATTGGGCTGAAGAGTAGTAGAGTTCCCATGAGATTCCAGGACCAGCCCCGGCTGCAAGAGAAGGAAGCATGCTACAAGATCTGGACTGAGCCCCCATCTAAGCCCCTGGACCACTAATGTTAAATGAGTGCGTCCGCTTGGGCCATCAGCAGCTGTAAGAACAAATCCAGACCAACCAATCTCCAGAGCTAAAATCCAGACCGGTACGGTTCACCTCGAGCTCGCCCCAGAGCAATCTGAACCATATAGTTAGCAAATACTCATATAATACACATTGTATGGGTTCATTCATAGAGGAGGTCTGTGCTAATGTATGTGCCCTGGCTGACAAAATCAGGCCAGTCAACTTGCAGTGGACCACACAAAAAGCATTAGGACTTTCACTCTTCCAGGGGTATGGATCTGCCACGAATTTGGGTCGCTGCCAAGCAGAATTCTCCCCACTCTAAAATAATGGCTCATTCTCCCTAAAGGAGCAGAATCCTATTCATCAACATCTAGGGATCATCCCCATTCATCATTGTGACTGTTTGATTTTTTTATTAGGGCCCACCTGATGAATGATCTAGATCAAAACACACATGATCAAATTCACCAACGACTAGTGTTTAGTGCTGGGTCCTTTCCCTGCCTGAATAAGCCATATCCTAACTAGAAGCATGTTTGGGTGCCACTAAAAAATGAGCTCATCCCGTTTCGGTTACCATCACTTACCTAGTTTAGGGTGTTGTTTGGATGCACCAAATATCATGATTTATCTGTATAATTTGGTGCAACCAAACACATCCTCATATACTTGTTGATTATATCTTGATCCCTACCAACAAATTAAAATGTTCTAATACATAAATTACAATAAAAAGAAAATGAGACCAACTCATTTTTAAGTAGCACCCAACCAGGGCCATAAGGATCCAGGGAGATGGCAGAGAAAAATCAAAGGCAGGTCATGCTTACGCCCAGTCCGGACTCACCCCACGAGTACAGGACCCATGTCATTGCATCAGCCCACCCCCACCCCCACCCCCACCCACACCCAATGCTGGCACCCAAAAAATTCAGATCAATCCACTCATTAGGTAGGCGACACATGTACATTATTTGGACTGTCGACTTCCCATACAAGTGTGGCCAATCTAATGATCAGCCCGATTTTTTGTTCTTGGGTTTGGGCCCCAAAGAACAAACCGAAACCTCACAGATGGGCACCATGTCTTCATGTGCTGGGTGAGTCCACACACAGCGCAAAAATCAGCTGTTCTATGATGACAGTGAATCCTTCTCATCACTCCAATCCACAAAATCTAACAATCACACTACTTACGTATAATCTTTATTCTCAAATGCAATTCCAGTACATTGTTTTCAGAAATCGCATTTTGTTTTCAGAAATCGCATTGTTCTATTACAGGGTTCGACTATGAAGTCATAGTTATCAAACAACAGCAGTTCCAATATTAATATCGGTCATTGCCGACACTTAATTCTCCACTTTTCATAGCATGCATGAATGTATCGTCTGATGTTAAAGGTTAATCAAACAAACATGATACTCCCTTTTATTCATTACTCTTACAAACCAAATCTTCCTAAACCTGATTTTTTATGTAGCCCACTAGCACCTCAATAGACAGGCCCCTGCCCCAATGCCACATGTGTGGGACCCAAGCTGCTCATCAGGCACACTCCGGCATGTAGTCCACTCATCAGGTAGGTCATGTGTGCAAGTTGAGCATGGGCTCATGAAGCACCTGTTGTTTCCCCATGTCTGCACACACAGTGGGGCATGCTTGGTATGTGCGGCTTTGGATTTTGCACATGTGACCCGTATGTGAGCGCCTGCATCTCAAGGTGCATGTGGGCCTAGCAGAGATCTCTATAACCTATAATACATCTGAAGGGTTCCCATGTTTACTGGTTCCCATAGATCGGCCCGCCTAGTCCCCTCTTATCATCCCATCCTCTCACCCATGGCTGCCCTGGCTTTGCTCGTGTCTCAGGGGCAGCGTGGTTATTCAGATTGTCCATAACCTTGGCATGGACGGCAGAAAATACCTATACAGGATTGACGGAATAAAAAACAACGCCCAAACAAAATAAAATAAAATGAAATTATAACGTCATCATCACTTACCGGGTTGCTATTCACCGCCTCAGGCGGTTGCTCCTGGGCAGTGAGCCACTTCCACAAGTCTGGATTTTCCTGTAGAATTTAAAACAAACTGATTATGAAAAGGCGTCCCAAGACAGCAGATGAAATAACATTTTTCACATGAAACACAAATGCTCCATTTCTGTTAGCCAAGTGCTACTTTTATTCTTTTTTCTTTTTCTTTTTCCTGACAGGTTAATCCAACACTTCAAACAATCACAACTCAGACAACTCTTCAATCAAGTGGTTTTTTTTTTTGTAGTCATATGTAACACATACATATGACCTGTTGAAGTGATAAAGTCCCTTGATATACATTGATACACCACACTCTGACAGCTTAAGCTTTTGGAGTAAATGGTTGTTTGACATGGTATCAGAGCGGAAGGTCCTATGTTCGAATCTCGAGAGCAGCAAATATGCCTCGCTAATATATTATTCTCCCACAGGGGGTCAGGAAAATCAGGTCCGGCCCAGGGACTGGGAAATTAAGCCCGGCCTATTTATGGTGTGAGTGTCCCTCCACCTTCGTCAATATGTTCCCGTGCGGAGTTCCCACTCTGACCTCGCACGTGCAGGGGGGTGTTGAAGTGATAAAGCCCCTTGATATACATTGATACACCACACTCTGATAGCTTAAGCTTTTGGAGTAAATGGTTGTTTGACATGACCAACATAGATTGCTATTATCATGGCCCGAGCCTAGTCCAAAGGCTCCATTTCTGCAAGCTAAATGCTACTGTTGTTTTTCCCCTGTCAGGTTAATGCAATGCTTCAAACAATCGCAATTCAGCCACTTCTTCAATCTTCACTGCAGCAAAGTGGGCCACATTTTCTCTTGGCTTGAGCCCAGCTAGATTAAAAGTTTGACAAGCCTGAGCCCAGCCCATTAAGCAATTTCTCCATGTATTCTAGTCACATTTAACACATACATATGGCCAACTGACGCAGGACAACTAACTACTTGCTTTAAAAGCTCCCGATAGAGCATGGTGAATCAATCCCGCCACCGCTTCAGACAGGCCACCCCACTCAAGCCTGATGTGAAAATGCCCCAGCATTAATCACCTTAGTGAAGAGTCTCGAACACGAGACCTCCCGCTTTGATACTACTTTTGACGGAGGACAACTAACCACCTGCTCTAAAAGTTCAAACTGATAGAGCATGGTTTTGGATCTTCCACTTCTTTCTCATACATGGGTAATGAGATAACTTAATCACATAAGTGGAAGTGGAGACCGAGACTTGTATATATAAGAAGGTGGCTAGTAGTGTTCTACCCATCATCGAACTCCTCCCTCTCATGCAATCACATCTCTTGAAATGGAAGAGAAATCCATATGACTTTTAACTCTATCAAACTTTAAAACTATAATACCCCATAGGCCCTTATTATTGAGTGTATGACCACATCTTTCTCGACCCCACCTATTGCTCATCTTGATAATCTAAACCATCCAATTTTTATTTTTATTTTGAGAAATAACAAAGATTTGATTAAAGAGAAAGGGATTACAGAAAAAGGATTATCTCGCTAAGGAAGCGAGAAAGCTATACTTCAACAAAAGGTAAATTACATCCCTTAAAATTCACAGAGAATGATGCCCACTCCACCACATACTATTGAACTCTCTGAACTATAGCAGCTGCCGAGTTGGAGACTCCCTCAAAACATGTCCCATTTCTTTCTTCCCAAACTGACCACCAGGCCACCAAGAGGAACATTTTCCAGATTGTGGTTTTTTCTTTTCCTAACTTTGACACATGCCAGCAATATAAAAGCTTCTCGGAAGATTCAGGAAAGGACCAAGCAACCTTGAAAGTTTGAAGAATCGCTGTCCACACCTGACTGATGAACGGACAGTGGACAAACAGATGATTTACTGATTCTGCATCCTTCAAACAGCATAGGCATATGTTAGTAATTTCATGCCTCTCCTCCTCAGATTGTCAACAGTCAATACCCTATTCTTCTCTACTAGCCAGCTAAAAACTGCTATCTTTGGGGGAACTTTGAACTTCCACACTGAATCTGTCCTTTGATTTGCCTTCAAAAACTGCTTTCTATCAATAAAGTTGTACAGCGATTTTACCGTGAAAGATCCGGATTTGTCGATCCTCCAGTACAGACTATCTTCCTTTTCCTAATCAATCTTGCAACTGATGATGCGACGTTGCAGGGCTGCATATTCGTCGATCTCCCAGTCATGGAGATTCCTTCTGCATATGGGATTCCACACAGTCTGGTGGCCTGTGATGGAGAAACAATCAGCCACGCGGATTGACTGATTATTAGAGAGACGGAATATATTTCGAAAATCACTTTTTAAGGTAGATTCCCCTACCCATTTGTCTTCCCCGAAACGCATATTATTACCTTTACCTATTGTAATACCTATACCTTTAATCACCTCTGATTTTGAAGACAGAATAGCTTTCCAAACTGCAGAAGCTCCATAGACTGAAGAATCCTTTGTCCACCAACCTCCCTCAGATCTTCCATATTTGCTCTTGATAAGTCTGTTCCACAACGCCCCTTTTTCAGTCCCTAATCTCCAAAGCCATTTACCTAGAAGCGCACGATTCATTGTTTTGAGATTTCTTATGCCAGACCCCCCATCTTGAACATGTTTGCACACCTCCTTCCATTCCACCAAATGGATTTTTTTGTTTTCCTTTCCGTGCCATAAAAAATCCCTTCTAAGTCTGTCAAGGGATTTCAGGATCGACGCCAGGCATTTGTACAATGACATGAAATATATAGGCAGATTTGATAAAGCTGATTTTATCAAAGTAAGCCTGCCTCCCAACGATAAGTATCTGCACTTCCATCTAGCCAGGTATTGCTCAACTCTTTCAATAACTTTGTCCCATGGTCGTTTGGGAGGTTTCCCTATAAATAGAGGCAAGCCAACAAAAGTTGTTGGAAGAGTTCCTGTAGGGCAATCAAAAATGTCTGCGAATCTGCTGATTTCTTGTTTTTCCATATTGACACCGAACATCTTCGATTTAGCCAGATTAATTTTGAGACCTGAAACTGCTTCGAAACATCTAACTATTGTGCGCAGATCACTCACTTTCGACTGCTCTGCTTCACAAAAGAGGGGAGTGTCATCTGCAAACTGAATATGGGAAATGTAGTTCTCCATGCCCTTCACCCTGAATCCGCTGACAATGCCTTCTTCTTGACCCTTTTGCAACATTCTAGAGAGGGCCTCGCCCGCGATAAGAAATAAGAAAGGGGATAAGGGATCCCCTTGCCTCAGACCTCTAGAACTAGAGAAAAATCCTTTTGGGGATCCATTCAGTAATACAGAGAATGAAGCGGATCGGACGCAAACCCCTATCCATTGCCTCCACTTCTCCCTAAACCCCATTCAATTCATCATGTATTGAAGGAATGTCCAGTCCACATGATCATAAGCCTTTTGAATGTTGAGCTTGCATAAGAGGCCCATACGACCGGATCTGTAACAAGAATCCAAGCATTCTGATGCAATTAAAGCTCCATCAATAATTTGTCTACCTGGAACAAACGCACTTTGGTTGGCAGAGATGATCTTTCCTATCACACCTTTAAGACGGGACGCCAGGACTTTAACCAGAATCTTGTAAGGGGCTCCCACAAGGCTGATCGGTCTGTAGTCTATTACGGATTCTACCCCCATCCAAATCTTTGTCCGTAATCATCAAAACAAGAAATTATTAACATTCCCTGTGTTGACGATCCTTATGCTAAAAGAATGGCAGTAGAACCTAAATACCTTGGACCTTTCAGCGTAGTCGATGAAGTACCATTGATGGTTTTGGGGTCAACCTTTTTTTCTTGTAGGTTGTATATCCTCGCTTCAGTAGAGCAGCCTCAGACATGAATGTGCCTAATGAAAGGCTTTCTTCTTGTCCATAACTCAAACGGGGTCTTATGGACAACCGTACTCTGAAAGTAATCAAGGTTGCAAACATTGTCTTCAAGGCATCAAGCCACAAAGATTTTGATAAGATAGAACAGCTAATCATAGACCTTACCATATCCTTAAGGGTCCTGTTTCGTAACTCAGCTACACCATTGTGCTTTGTCGTATCATGCATGGTATATCAAGCGATGTTGTCCTCTTGCAGGAATTCAACAAATGGCCTGGATTCTGATTTGATTCATCATATCAATCCTAGTGTCCACCGCCACGATCAGATTTAATGACTTTAATCCTTTTGTCAAGTTGATTCTCGGCTTTTGCTTCATAAACTTGAGACGTCGAGAGCATCTAATTTGTTATGAACAAGTATAGGCAACCAAGCGACAATGGTCATTTATATAGGTAATGAAGTACTTTTGTCCATTCTATCAAGCTATGGGAAATGGATGATGGGTATCTACATGTATCACCTTTAAGAGACTAAACTCTTCCTTCGTCTCATATTTAATCTATACAAACTGTGCCTTTTACATGTCTTTCCATCTCCTCACAAGAGATGTGTTCAAGGTGCTTGTGCCTTAATAGTAAAGAATTCTCCTTAATTAAGTTAGGAATGTACCATTAACCATTAAAGGTGAGCCACATGAGATAGTCATGTCTGGACAAAAGTTTTATTCAATTTGGGTCATCAAGATGAGTGCCTAGTAAAAAATGTGGTCGTATACTAAATAAAAGGGATTAATGAAGCACCATACGCCAAAGTGTGATATTTTTAAAAGGTAGCATGGACGTCTCTCCCATTTGGAGAGCTGAGGAAGCATGAAAGGAAAGAGTGTTCGATAATAGGTAAAACACTATCAACCAATCATCACATATATCGAAGGTTTGGTCTCCAATTCTACTCATGCGACCAAGTTATCTCATTACCTACACATGAGAAAGAAGAGGCAGGTTCAACATCTCACAGCATCGTCATCTTCCCTAAACGAGCAATCAACACCACCATGAATAGCATATTATATAGGTATTCCCGGCTTCCCTTTCCCTGTGATCAATACAGTGGCCTTGCAAGTATATTGCTAATACTTTCTTTACCCAATATACTTTCCACAATCCCAAGTTTAATTTTTTAGCACATCCAAGATGAATTTACATGTAACCCAAATGATTTCTTGAGATTTTCAACATGGGTATTGATTTTATAGTCCTTCCATTGACTTAAAGAGTATGATAGAAAGCCCAAACAAACCCAACCAAGGTTAATCTCTAGACATTCAACATGTTTAATGTTATAGCGTTCTATAACTGTAAGCATAGTTCTCTTTTATTTTCTACATGTTTATCCTATACAACCACTAACTCTAATATTTGTATTCTCATAAACAATAGGAAGCAAAAGCTTACCATGTTTGAAAGTATCGGTGGATGGCATGCACTCCAAAAATGCAAAGGTAAGACTCACGTGTATTTGGGTTGGATGAGGGGGAAAACCTGAAGCTGCTAAATAAATCCCCCCCTAGCCTCCAAATTAGCAAATGGGTTTCGCTTTTTACCAATCCTATTTTGATTGTACATTCAAATGGACCTAAATATTGTGCTTCAAGGATTATCAATCAAAGGATAAAAATCAACATTTTCAACCCTATACTCTCATTAAGCAACCAAGTTTTTGGGGTTTTTTTTATACTTTAAAAGGCTTGACCCTGTACCCATTATTTCAAGCTTTTTGGTAAATAAACAAACTAAGAAATCATCTTAGCTCATCCCAATACTTGAATGAGTGAAGTTGACCTAGCAGGTTTTTAAAGACTGGATCGATTTTTAAATATAAATACTACCAAAACTTCACACCTGCAATCCAAAGAAGCATCAATGCACTCTGCAACATGCGTTTCCTACGTCGTACGGATCAAGAAAATGTGGAACATGTGTTCTCCATTGTAGTCTAGCTGGAGCCATATGGGTACTTTTTGGCCCTTTTGGGCTGACTTGGACTCTTAACGGGTCCCTTAGGGGGTGTTCGGTTGCTGGTTTTACACTTCTTGTCTTAGTAATTCCTTCGTTTTATATTAAAAAACAAGTTTGGTTCCCAGTTTTTGATTGATTTTTACATTCTTGAGCTTTTCCTAAAAGGAAAAAATGCTGGGGAATGAAAAACCTGGGGAACTAAAACAGATTTTTTAACTTTATCGAGGTTTCCTAGGAAACCCAATGTATCAACCAAACAAAATTTAGTCATTCCTCACAAAATACTAGGCCAAGTCTAACATTCCCCAGGAAACATCAAAACCAAGGAATGGATTCGCCAACAACCAAAGAAGCTCTTAACAAGTTGATTAAGGGTGGTCACATGGCCCGTTTTAGCTCAAAGTTCTTCGGGCCATGGTGCCACTGAAAATCATGTTGGGTCTTTCAAAGGGTGGTCGCATGGCCTGGTGCCTTTCAAAATCATGTCAGGTCTTTCAAAGGAAAGTGGTAGAAGAATCTTCAATAATGAAGTGGCTTCATGTGAAGAATCACCTCCATGACTACTGGCTAGCTCATCCTAGAATCTAATCTTGGGGGACTTCTCATATGGATCTCATTTGGGGCTGATAGATTGGGATTCAAGGAGTAAAAAGATGGTCCATAGGGTCATATGCATGCTACCTCTTTCCCTTTTTCTTTAAAGCTCAACTTTGATGGCTGCTCTCTAGGAAACACAGACCTTCTAGGATTAGAGACACATTACGAGATGAAAATGGAGATGCATTGATAGCTTCTTCTTTTTTTGAATGGTCAATACACACTCTCTCACACCCACACACACCACATGGCTTCTCGAACCCATGACCTAGGAGTTGAAACACAGAGTGTCTAGCACTAAGCCATGAGTAGAGACCCCGGCTTTCTCCGGACCTTTTAGACAAGTGGGGCCAGTTTCTCTAAGAAGCTGAAACCTGGAAGAAGAAGAAGAAGAAGCTCTCTCTCTCTGCTCGATTCTGCCTTTGCAGGCATTGGAGAGAAGAAGAAAGGATTTAAGCTCGTGTTAACCTCTAGAGTGCACAAACATAAGCTCAATCAAGAAAGCTTGAGGTGAGTCGGGCTTCAACCTGAGACCTCATCATTGATCCAAATGTTGTGTACCATTTCATCTATGGGCTTGGACCAAAGGAATCTCATTCTTACTGGATCCTTGCTCTAGGCTTGGCATGTAATATTTACATTTTTATATCCACTGTCAAGTTTACTAACGACCGAAGGCAAGTAGAGCGGACAAGGAAATATGGCACTCCCAGGGTGCAATACCTTCAGGAGTTGGTGACTGAGTTTCAAAATACAGCTGACAAAGGTATCCTCTGCTTGGATGCAAATACTTGAATGTGCCTTTGTTTCATCCCTTGTGCTTAAGTCGAAGGAGAGAATTGTTGCTCATTTGGCTAACTTTGCATATGACCCATACAATTATACCTTTCTGCGCCAACTCAATGTCTTGGAATTGTTCCTAGACTGCATGACGGAGCCAAATGAGAAACTTGTGGAATTTGGTGTTGGTGGGATTTGTAACTCTTGCATTGGCTCTTCATCAACGATTAGAGTAGGACGGACATGGATCTCACGCCGGTAGATCAACTAGAAGTTCATTGGAAAGCTAGGACGACCGAGGACAGGAATGGGGAAGATGGGTCCCAAGCGATAGGAGAAAAAGAAGTGGGGAAAGCAGTTTCGCATCTAGCGTCTCAGGGAGGAGGAGGAGATTGGACAGATATCCAGAGGAGGAAAGGGAAAGGGAAACAGCTCGTTAGGATCCCTACTCTTGCTCTGGTGGTAAACTCTCAGGAGTTTCTACACCCAGTCAAGGGTTCGAGTATCCATAGGTGGTGAAATCCCACTGCGGCGTGAGTGTGTAGGGGTGTGTGTGCGCGTGTGTATTTAAAAAAAAATTAAAAATTAAAAATAAAAAGCAGCTCGTAGGGACATCACAAGTTATCCGACATTATATGTAAAAGGTTTCCCTACGGGATGGCTACCAATCAACTTTTCAAGAGTTTTCGGCAGAGCAGGAACGGTGATGGGTGAGGTTATACCTAGGAACAAAGTAAATGGGGCTTATAGGGGATTTGAGTTAGTAAGAATGAGTTCGGAAGATGAGCTCTTTGGGGCCATTCAGACCCTTACAGGTGAAAGTTTTGGGGGAGTTAAGTTGTTGGTCCAGAAGGCTAGATTCGGACAGAAAATGAAGCATAAACTTGGAGGAGGTCCAAAAAGACAGAAGAATATCTCAATGAAACAAACATATACAAGTCAAGATCGCTTTTTTCAACAGGGATCAACATCCTTCAAAGATATGCTTACCAAATCCAAAGAGGGAAGTACTCTGAAAGAAGATGCAGCTCACACAGTTGATAATAGCGAGAAGAGGGATTTTGGGAAAGGATCAAAGATGGCAAAGGTAGGGGAAGACACATCGATTTATATTAACCATGATGACATCAAGTAATCTACTGAAGCACTTCGGGATTCAGTTGTGATGTTCACCAGAGCAGGCTCATCGATCTCCCAAGTGAAATGTTGGCTCGATGAATGTTGAAATCTTCTGCCTGAGACCTATACCATCAGACCCATAGGTTTCAGCAAGCTATGGATCAGATTGTGCCCTAGTGTGAGTCCGGACCTTCTGATTATGGCAGGGGTGCTGCATAAAGAAGGTCCAGTTATCGGGATCCTGAGCTGGGAGGAATTTTCAGCATTTGGATCAGAAGACATTTGGATGCTGATCTGGTCGGTTCCCCTCGAACTTTGGAACGAAGATTTCTTCCTAAAAGCGGCAAACCGGCTAAGGAGGTTCATCGAATTGGACTTCAAGACGAAGCAGGGCGAGGAAATGGGGGTCATCAGGGTTAGGGTGAGGAGGAAGGGAGAAACAGTGCCTCCATATATTCAAGTCATTGCGGCCAACAGACAACTCTTCCTGCCGATTCAAATGGAGGCAAAAGATACTCCAATCGATCGCTAGGGTGATCTATGGAGTTCCAGAGGGGCAATGTCTCCGATTGTTGCGGCAAGAAAGACCGATGGAAGATGGTGCACACCACTCATACTCTGCAGGAGCATCGGTTCATTTGACACCCACGTGTCTCGTCCCGATTGGTGCGAACGTCGAATTCGAGAGCTTCCTAACGGATCGGGCGACACCTGTCCACCCTCCGCCAGATGGCAACACACGGATGATTGAGTTGTCGACACGTTCTCTTGATGCGACTGTCGTACCTGCCGAGGCAGTCTCTACTTGCCAAGCACTCGAGAGCCTTGGCACGCAGACGGCCGAGATTTCACCACGTACGCCTAACACTCCTGCTATAGCCGATGTTGCCAGCCAAATAATCGAGTGCCTCGGCATGCGTGGAACTCGAGTCACGTGCAATGACTTAATGAAGACGCGAAACCCGGTAGCATTTTCAGGTCCACTTATCGGGTGTGAGTCGGGTTTCCGAGACCCGCCGAACCAACCCGCTCTCAATTTAAACTTGTCTCTCAACGTAGTACCCCATTCTAAGCGTCGAATCATCCCTCGGATAGCACCCAACGAATCCCCTCTCTCAGAGCTTGCGGATCCAGGCAGGGAATTCCTATTCTGGAAAATTAGCTCGCCACAGCAACCTTCACAAGATCTGCCTCTTGCAAAATTGTCGGAAGATGATCTCGTTCCCCCTCATCTAATGATTGGAGACAATAGCGTCGACTACAAGGTAGATGGTCACTCTTACACCTCGGATTATGCGACTACTCCTTCGTCGCCCTGCTCCCTGGCTTCCGAAAATGCGACATCAGACCAAGCCTTAGCAAGGCTATTTCAGGAGCAAATCAAAGAAGACATCATAGTAGCAGAGCCTCTGCAGATTCGGATGGGAGGTGTCAATGAAGATAGGTACGGGGAACAAGATCCAAGGGCGAAGCTGGAAGTTCAAAGGGAGAATTTGATCAATATAATCCAAAAGAAAAGATGGATCAAAGATGCTATGGGCCATGTCGGAAGATCTATTGGTCTATCTTTTGGCGATCATCCAGAGGATTATATTGCCCTCTTTCAGTGTATCAAGTCTTGTGGCAAACCGCTGATACAAACTAGATCCCCATGGAAATTTCCTCTCAAGTCAAGTAGCAACAGAGAACTTCAAAGTCTATCATCCAGTCCCAATCTCATCAGTGGTGTCTACACAGGAAGTGCTAGGAAAGGATCAAGGGGTAGATCAGTTTCATAATGAAGATTTTGTCTTGGAACGTCAAAGGGGCGGGATAAAAAAAGAAGAGAAGAATCCTCAAAGATATATGTGGTAGAAGTAAGGCAGATGTTATATGTCTGTAGGAAACTAAGGTTCAAAATCTGAATGTTAAACCGATGGGTTCTCTATGGAATGAAAAAGATGTACAATGGGTAACAGTAGACGCTAAAGGAAGTGCGGGAGGTATTGTGTTGGCATGGAAGTCGTCAGTTTGGGCCAAGGAGCAGAGCTGGAAAGGAGAGTTTGCAGCTTTAGTCATTCTAAAGGAGGTTAGTTCTAATATTAGATGCCTTATCACCTCTGTCTATGGCCCAAATCAGGAGGATCTTAGAAGTGCCTTCCAGGAAGAACTGAAGATTGTTCGTCAGAATTTTGATGGTCCCTGGTGTGTGGGAAGTGACTTTAACATAACCAGGTATGCCGCTGAGAAATCCATTGGGGGGGGGGAGTTACTACTGATATGCGCTGCTTCTCGAATTGGATTGAAGATCATGAGTTGCTCGACCTCCCCCTGCTTGGTTCAAGATTCACCTGGTCAAATCAATGTGCAAATCCGACGATGTCTAGATTGGACAGATTTCTGATTTCAGCTGATTAGTTTCAGGTATTCCCAATGGTGTCTCAGTCTGTTCTCCCGAGACCCACCTCAGATCATAGCCCACTGATTCTTTCAGCAGATGAGCCAGATTGGGGTCCGAAGCCATTTAGATTTGAAGCTGCCTGGCTGAGAATAGAGGGTTTTCACCAACTCATAAAAGACTGGTGGGCAGGGTTTAAGGTGGAGAGTTATGCTGGTTTTAGGCTCAGTTGCAAATTGAGACTTCTTAAAGCTAAGCTAAAGGATTGAAAAGCAGTGGAACTACGGAAAAGGGAAGCAAAAACCCAAGAAATCCTCTCAGAGCTGCAGGCTATGGATTTAAAATTTGATGCCTCTATGTCCACATCAAATTGGAACAGAAGAATTTAGCTCATCCAGAGTTATTCAGCAAGGGTGCTTGAAGATGAGATCTCATGGAGGCAGAAATCTCGATGTAAATGGATCAAAGAAGGAGAGAAAAATACCAGATTTTTTCACAGCATAACTTGTGCGCGGACCAGGGGGAACAGAATTAGCAGCATTATAGTTAATGGTGTTCGAATAGAAGATAGGGAGAAATTTTCAGAAGAGGCAGTTCAAGATTTCAGCAATCTTCTTCAGGGAGAAGCTTGGTCTGGGCCAAAGTTGGACCATCTTCATATTGACCGTATTTCAGAAGAGGAGTCCAAAGTGCTTGAGTCTCGATTCTCGATAGAAGAAGTGGAAGGTGCGATGGACTCCCTGGGTGGTGATAAGGCCCCTGGGCCTGATGGCTTCCCGATAGCTTTCTTCCAATCTTTTTGGAATATCCTCAAGGAAGACGTTATGAATTTCATGAATGAGTTTTACAATCGTGGGCGGATCTCAAAGGATCTAGGGGCCTCCTTTATAGCCCTCATTCCGAAATTTATAGGAGTGGAATCCTTGAAAGAGTACAGACCAATCAGTCTTCTTGGTGGGCCTTACAAGATATTGGCAAAAGTTTTGGCGTCCAGGTTGAGAGGGGTGATGGGAAAGATCATATCTGACAATCAAAGTGCTTTCATTTCAAGAAGACAAATTATTGACAATGCCCTTATAGCGTTTGAATGTTTGGACTCGAGCCACAAGTCCGGCTTTATGGGACTTCTATGTAAGCTTGATCTAGAGAAGGCGTATGATCATGTTGACTGGGGCTTCTTGCAGTATATGTTACATCGTATGGGATTTGGAGCTAAATGGAAAAGGTGGATGAAGGAATGTGTGGGTTCAGCTTTCTTCTCGATCCTTCTTAATGGGTCCCCTAAAGGCTTTTTCAGCAGTTCAAGGGGCCTTCGCCAGGGCGATCCACTATCTCCTTTTCTCTTTCTTATTGTTGGAGAGGCCCTATCCAGAACGTTGAGAAAAGGTCAGGATGAAGGAACCATCAGTGGTCTTACAGTGAAAGGAATGGATACTTCGATTTCTCATATTCAGTTTGCAGATGACACGCCTCTGTTTTGTGAAGCAGACCAGGAGAAAGTGACCAACCTACGTACCACTATCATTTGTTTCGAGGTAGTCTTAGGCCTTAAAGTTAACTTGGACAAGTCAAAGATGTTTGGAGTGAACATGGAGGATAGAGAGATACAGGTCTTCACAAACTTCTTCGATTATCCTATGGGAAGATTCCCCTCCACGTTTGTGGGTCTTCCGTTATGTATAGGTAAGCCTCCAACATCCTTATGGGACAAGATTATTAGTACGTTCGAAAAGTATCTAGCTAGATGGAAATGTAGATACTTGTCCTTGGGTGGTCGCCTCACTTTGATCAAAGCAGCTCTTTCTAATTTACCTTTATACTTCATGTCTCTATTCAAATGCCCGACTCTGACATTACAAATTCTAGAAAGATTAAGGCGAGATTTCTTATGGCAAGGGAAGGAAAAGAAGAAGAAATTCCATCTGGTGGATTGGAATGAGGTACGCAAGGATAGGAAAGAAGGTGGAACAGGGGTGAAAGATCTCAAAAGAATGAATCAAGCCCTTCTAGGTAAATGGATTTGAAGGCTTAGGGCCGAAAACGGGACCCTGAGGAACGTTCTAGTTAAAAGCAAGTATGGCCATTCAGAGGGAGGTTGGTGGACTAAAGAGTCGTCTCAGTATAGATCTTCGACTCTTTGGAGGGATGTCCTATCTGTGAAGAAGGAGGTTCTAAAAGGCATTGGTTTTGCTCTGGGAGATGGAAAAAAAAAAAAAAATCGGTTTTGGGAAGATGTATGTATGGGAGATACTACTCTTAAAGAAGATTTTCCAAATCTATTTCGTCTTGCCCCGAAGCGATCCATCAAAATTGCGGATTGCTATTCCTTTCAGGGGGATGTAATAGTCTATAATATTTTGTGCAGAAGAGATCTCCACAACTGGGAGATTGATGAATATTTGGCCCTTCTTAGCTGTATGAACAATTGCAAGCCGGATCAAGATAGTGAGGATTCTCTTCTATGGAAATTAGACAAAGACAACACCTTTTCGGTTAAATCCCTATACTCTTCTATGCACAAAGATTCCTCCATCAAAATGGAGATCTTAAAAGAGCAAGTGTGGAAAACTAAAGTCCCTCCTAAGTTTGCAGTCTTCAGTTGGCTAGTTGGCAAGAATAAGGTCCTCAAAGTTGATAATATGAGAAAAATGGGCATGTCAATCACGAATGTTTGCCTGTGTTGTATGGCAAATGAATAATCTGTAGACCATCTATTCATTCACTGCCCGCTCCTCAGTCATATTTGGTCTGCAATTTTGTCCCGTTTTGGCATGCATTGGTCATTTCTTGAGTCTACTGATCGGCTATTCAAGGCCTGGCAAAGTGCTCAAGTAGGTAACAACAAAAAAGATATTTGGAGAATGACTCTTCTAGCTGTCTGGTGGTCCGTTTGGGAGGAAAGAAATGGGAGGTGTTTCAGGGATACCTCTATCTCGGCGGAGTCCCTTCTTAACAGGGTGATTTATCTGATAGTTGAATGGGCCTCTAATGACATTTCCCTTAAGGGGCGTATTCTTTCTTTCTTAAGCGAGTAGTCTTTCCGCTATCTCAGCAGCCTGACTCTCCCTGCTTTTGTAATCCCTTTTTATCTAATATACACCCGTAATCTTTCAAAAAAAAACATTGCAGATAGATCATGCTAATGAAGGGTTGCACATTTTGTCCTACACCAGAAAGTTAATCATAGAAGGACATACTCAGGTTGCCATTCAGTAGATTACAACTGATGAACCAGGGTCTTGGAGGCTTGCTTTGTCTATTCTAGAGACATCAACTGCAGCCCAAGGATTAAAAATCGGTTTTGGGGTCGCCATGATAGCAGTTTAAAATAATAATAATTATTAAAAATTAAAAAAATAATAATTAAAAAAAACAAGAACCTTGTGTTGTCCCGTATCCAACTGTTTCATTTTGATACTGCCACATCGTTCATGGACAATACTGGTACATATCAGGTGATACGTGCGGGTTTCGGACAATACTTTAAACTTTGCCTGTAGCTAGCTGAAGTAGACAATTGAACACTTCCAAGTTTAACTATCCATTTGGTGGTCACCAACCAAATGATCAAGGCTAATCCCATAGTGTGAATTTTTTGGTCATACTCAATTAGCAGTGGGGCACGCATTTTGAACTGGACGCTCTCGATTGGCATAAACACATGCCATTTGTCTAGAGGGTTAACAAATGAGTACAATCCACCACCACTCAGCCATAGTTTCATACTACCCCATAAAATAAAATTAAAAAAGTAATAATAAATAAATAGACAATAATCAACATTACAATGGAAACCTGAATCTGATGCTAATTCTGCGAATTGCATGCAAGCCAGTGTTCAAATAAAAATAATAATCTGAAGAAGCAGTAAGATGGTCATGCTATACAGGCAATCCTAAAGAAAATGATGAGTTATATGGTAACTCAGGCAGCATATGACGCTTGATACATTGGCACTCAGAAATTGTAGACACGGCATACATAAACTCAAGTTAAACAAACTAAATTGTGCAACCCGCTGTCAATAAGTCACTATTCCAAAATCAGATTGGCCAAACAACCCTACTGTCTAATTCCAGGACATTGTTTGTGGAAATTGGACCCATGGGATTTTTTTTATATATTTTTAACCGTCCAATAAACGTCCACCAATCTGATTGTCAAATAATTGAATAAGCGTAATTGGTTCATGGTATGTCTAAGCTGGGAACCATAATTTAATCAGTTAATTTGACTTAGTTGTATGTGTATCATCCATCAGACTATGCCTGAGTATCATAGTTTTTCTCAGACAAAGTAGCTTATAGGAACCAAACAACCATCAAATTCTCACTAATCGCAGCCACTGGATGCATGTTAATCATCCAAAATCCACAAAGGCATGAAATGATGAGAGAAACAAACTCTTTCCGCTTGAAACATCAGTCGTTTCCATTTCATTGCAGGCGAATTCTCACCTCTTTTGGTTTCAAATTAAGAAATGTTGACACCCAAACACCTCAAAATCTGAAATTAAAAGAATTTTGTATGTCCAAACACACCATAACACAAAAGAAACAATTGCAAAGAGCAGCTGTTTTTTTCATACCAGATCGAGGACGTCTACAAGTGCTTTAATTCCCGTCTCATCCAACGTCTGGATATGCTCCTGCACCCAATTCCCTAAAATCAAATCCAATTCCAGTAATCCCCGCTGCCTGCTTCGATATAACAACCTACACACCCAGCAAAAAGAACAATCAGATTTTAAAAAATCATGGATCCTTTGAAACAGAAACCCCATATATGATGAAATCCTCTGTAAATGGACTATTCCCCCCAAAATCCCATTGATGATGAGTTCTGTTGAGGTGAATAATAGTCCATTAACAGCTAGCCCCATCAAATCAACGGTCCCGATCACCGATACGTGTGGCCCGGTTGTAGCAACCGAGGGACCCGAGTATACTGAACATATCCACAGGCACGGTATCGGATTTTTTGTACCGGTTGAAAAGACGCCGTTTGCTTTCTTCGTTTGAGAGATCGATATCGGCCGATACGCGATTTGAAAAGAAGCGAGAAATCGGGTTGAGATGGGCTATCGGGAGGTTTTGAGGGATCGTTGCGGATGGGGCCAGGTTCGTCGCGATGGATGGCGATTTGAGGGTTTGGTGGAGTCGAAGCAGCAGAGCTCTTCGCAGAGACGCCATCGTCGGTTAGAAAGATGAAACTCGGATGCCGAAGCATTTTGAGGCGCGCGTCTAAAGAGCGCGCGGACGCGGATTTCCTGCGAAAGCCTTTCGCCGGAAGTTCCTGCGCAAGGATGCTGGATGGGGGCCACCATCATGTTTGTGGGAAATATACTCCGTTCATCCGTTTGGTGAGCTCATTTTAGGAGAAAAGACCGAAAAAGAGGTGGATCCAAAACTCAAGTGGGCCACACGAGAGGGAAAATTGGGAAAAGAAATACCTACCGTTGAAACCTTCCTGGGCTCCACCTTGATGTTTATATGCCATCCAAACCGTTTATAACGTCATTACCACATGGATGAAGTGAAAATACGAAACATTTAGCCTGAAACAAAGCTTTTATGGCCATGAGAATGTTTCAACGGTTGTCACTGAATCCTCACTGTTTCCTCTCGCGTGGCCCAATTGAATATTGGATCTACCTCATTTTTTTGTCACTTCTCCTAAAATGATCTCGCCAAATGGATGAACGGAGTATATTTCCCACAAACATGGTAGTGGCCCCCACCCAGCATCCATGTGCAGGAAAGGCTTTGTGGTATCGTGTTTGCCACCAAATTTGCATCCCAACTTGACCCTGTGGGTTAGGTGGTGATTTAGATGCTACGTAGTACTTGTGTAGTGTTAGGGCGTTACGTTATCTACTCAGGCCATGCATTGTTGTCTATGATGGGGCCACACAAAAGCATTGTTGCTAGAGATGGGACTCACGCAGAACATGTTTGAAAGTTGTTAAGCCGTAACCTTTCCATCTGACAGCGACACATAGCCTAATTAAATCCTGGCACATCCCAACTCCACAAGTTATTTGGTGTTTGGGTCACCATGTAATTGTGTTCAGTTGTAACTCTACACACAGTATGAAAGTTTTTGGTGTGGGTGTTCTCCTCCCCATTGCTCTTTCTCGTGTCTTGTAGTGTGACCCACCTAAAATTTTTGTTAAGATGATATTGGGAATCTTAGCTTAAGATAGGAAGCCAAGTTTGATTGATGGGCTATGTCACGCCCTAAACTCATAAATCGGATTCACAGGAATTCCGATCGTTGAATCCAGTGCCGACAGTCTTCGTAATACCCCATTTTTGGTTCCTAGCGTCCATATGCTAAATTCCGATTCTTGGATCTTACAAGGAGAATTTTTTTTGTACATTTAACTCATAATAAGCATAACCACAAGATTACCCATTTCACAAAGACAACATCATCATCACATATCCACTAATATAATCATTTCAGTACAATGCTAAAAAAGAAATACATAAATCGAAAATTAAGCTCCAGAAGACCACTGTATGCTCCAAGCTCAATACTACTGCAACCTAACATCACCTGCACACATGTATCGTGCATAAGCTTATATAAAGCTTAGAGGGTAGTGTAAGTGTGTGCACAAACTAAGTGTCAGGTATTTAATACAATGTCATAGTCATACAATACCAAAAATACTAATAATCCATAAATCGTACAATGTTGGAATAAGCAGAAATACTGACAAGATCATGAATTATCAGAGTAAGCAGAAATACTAACAAGATCAGGAATTATCAGAGTAAACAGAAATACTGACAAGATCACAAATCATAAGATAACAGAGTAAGCGAAAATACTGACAGGTCCATAAGTCATACAATATTAAAATACACAATACGAATCAACAATGCAAATGAGGAGTCATAAAGCGTCAAATATCAGATGCAATGCAATATGCATTCCTGATGGGCAACACAAATAGCGTCAGCCGTACCTAGATCATATAAATGCAGAAACACAATAACTCAAATTATCATATGCCGTAAATATAATGCAATATGCAGTGCAAATGGAGTGACCATGCTAGAGTGTGAAGTCCGGACGATAGTACGTAATATCACAGGCTATGGGGCTCATCATAAGGGACTTTTATCCAAACTAGTCTCATACCTAATTTGGATAGTCAGTCTCAATATGGTAAACTCCTGATCTCAGGTTAGTCGCGCGCCCCAACCGAAATCCTGGTCATTGTGAATGTACACGTAACAAATAGTTGTGCACCACCAGCCCGAGTGGATAGTGAATAAATGAATGAATGAGTATGCAACTCCTACTCAATAAATCCACGTATTAGTACAGTTCATCTCTGGGATCGTCACCGGGGTTTAGTACACTCCAAATGACACTGCCGCTCTCCCAGCCGCACAGTCCAAGTGAGCGTAAGAAACCTCACTATCCGCCTGACCAATAGTCTGTCAATACCTATCCAGTACGTAGATAGCGGACCCATTCACGAGCTGGTCAAACTCAGCCTAACAATGCCCCTACGCTCGGGCGAGTAAGGCCACACCCCCTCTCAACCGACCACGACACAATGGGAGACGCGACCTCCTGGTATTCGGCACTCGGGCGCTCATGTATCCACTCGGTCTCGACGTTGAGGCGTCCTCTGGTACCAAGAGGGTTTAGGGATTTTCATCCAGAGCCATCTGTGGCAGCCCGATGCTATAACAAATTTTCGGTATCCCGTCTGGCCATCCACAATATGCCTGTGGAGGCTACGACCCTGATGTCGACAGGGCGTATAGTAATCATAATGCAAGATGCATGAGTCATACAATCCAGTCATGCATTAATCATGTGCATACCATGCGCTCATGTGAGATAACCTCCGCCTATCAGGGAGTCTCATAACAACACGCCCAATGACATATGCAATAATCAACCACATCTCATAATAAACATGCAAATGATGCGTATGGGCATGTATCATGATGTTATGCATTCACATACTCATAATCGGTATCAATAACCGGCATCGACAATCGACCTCGACAATGTGGACATTTAATCAACATTGCCCCGAGGAATGACCCTCATGAATCCTAACATATAGTGGACCCATGACCTCACACAAAGGCCAAATATACAACACCATGAGCCTCACTCAAGGGCTTAATACACATCACGATGACCCTCTCACATAGGCCTAACATATATCACAATAAGCTCCATCACCTGGCCCTCAAATGCACCACAATGGACCTCATCACATAGGTCTTACATACCTTATATAGGCCTCAAATGCATCAAGTCGAGGCCGAATACTCATCAGAATGGGCTTAGAATATGGGCTGCATATACATCACAATGGGCCTCAATATTGACCTCGACAGTCGAAGTCGACCTCGATAATCGGAGTCGGTATTTGGCAATCGGAATCGGTCTCGACCTCGATAATCGAAATCAGCCTCGACCCTGATAATCGAAATCAGTAATCGGCAATCAAAATCGGCCTCAACCTCGATAATTAAAATCGGTAATCGGCAATCGAAATCGATCTCGACCTTGATAATCGAAATCGGTAATCGGCAGTCGGAATCGGTCTGGACCTCGATAATCAAAATTGGTAATTGGCAATCGGAATCGGCCTTGACCTCGATAATCGAAATCGGTAATCAGCAGTCGGAATCGGCCTCAACATAAGGCGGGGTCCATAGATGGACGGCCGATGATGGATCAAGCAATGTCAATGGGGCCCAAGCGTTTGGGTTAACCCACTAGAGAACGATGAGAATGGGCCTATTCAGGCCTAAGGGAAGGTCACAATGTGGACATCCAACCATCATTGCCCATCAATGTGGCCATTTAACCAACATTGCTCCTAAGGAGTGGCTCATACAAGGGATTCATACACAACTTAAGGGGTCATACATACATCGCACTGGGCCTCAACCATAGGCCTTGAATACATCACAATGGGCCTTGCCAAATGGGTCAGAAATACATCACAATGGGCCTCTACCCATAAGTTCCAAATACGTTATATCAGGCCTTATCAAATGGACCCCAAATACATCCAATGGGTCATAATCATATGCCTTGATATACATTAAGTGGGCCGTATCACATGGTCCGCACTAATGGGCCAATATACATCAAGTGGGCAGTATCAATGGGCCGGGCCTCATATACAACAAGTGGGCCACGTCAGTGGGCCGCACTAATGGGCCTCATGTACATCACAATGGGCTACGTTACATCAAGGTGGGCCCCACAGATGGCTACAAATACATTAAAGCAGACCTCATACAACAGGTGGGCCTCATATATATCAAGTGGGCTTGATGGGGCAGCCCAAGGTTTAACAAAACAGGTGGACAGCATGGTTGAAACACATTCATCATGGTGCGCCCCACAACACACACACAGGTGGGCCTCATCCCAGAAAAATGGATGGACAGCATGGTAGACTCAAGCATCAAGGTGGGCCACTGCACAGACTGCGCAGATCCAATACTGCATCATAGTACAAATAACAGTGGTGATAAAAAGATCAGTTGGACCACATCACAAATAGCAGTGGAGACAGTGACTTCCACGGTACAAAATCTCACAGGGGCCATCTTAACATGTATTTTCCATCCAGTCTATTCATAAGTCACAAGGACCTGAACCAACCTGAGAAACTAATATCATATTGGTCTGAAACTTTTATGACCCAAAACAAGTTTCAATGGTAGACGTCTAATCTCCACTGTTTTTGGTAGTGTGGTCCACTTGATAACCAAATCTGTTTTTATTTTTCATCCCAAGCCCTAGGATGAGCTGATCAAATGGATGGACGGTTTGGATGATCCACATACATCAGGGGTGGGGTCCACATATATGGCCCACCAGAGGTGAATCTGCTTCATTTTTAGTCTTAAGCCTATGACGAGCTCGCTAGACAGTATTGATACAGCACATGCATCATAGTGGGTCCCACCGTCCAAGGCCTGGACGGTGTGGATAAGACCCATACTTCACGGTGCACGCCACTGCAGGTGGTCCACCAGAGATTTGGATCATCCCACGTCCACATGGACGGTGAGGAGTACATATATCAAGGTGGGTCCCACACATGTGGCCCACCAAAAATCATATTAATATATATATATATATATAAAACATATATTATATATCCACTCCAGCGTCCAGATGGATGGCCTGGACAGTTGGATACAATACATACATTGAGTGCAGGTCCCATGTTCATGGACAGTGTGAATAAGACATACATCAGTGGGTCCCACCAGATGAACGGTCTAAATATATCATGGACCTCATGATCAGATCCAGAGAACTGGCGTCAATCCAGCAGTTGCATGCTGCTGGGGTCCACACAGCGTCCTGATGTTGGAAGGCCTAAGATGAAACGCCTATATCACAGTGGGATCCACGGATGGATGGCATGGACATAAGATACATTCATCATGCAGTCCCACATGGGCGCTGACATCAATACAACAATATATATATATACCTATGTGTGGTACACTACCCAATCCGTTTCCATGCAAGTGGGTCCCACGTGGGGCCCACCATAACGTTGTTTTCCATCCCATCTGTACATAAGGTCACATGGACCTGGACTAAGAGGAAAAACAAATTTCATATAGTTCCAAAACTTCTATTGCCCAAAAAGGGTTTCAATGGTGGACGTTCAATCTCTACTGATTTTGTTAGTGGTCCACCTGATAGATAGCATGGATATAAAATACATCAATGGTGGGTCCCACCATCCAGCCAACTGGACGGTGTGGATAAGACCCAAACATCACAGTGGCCCTCACAACAAGTGCTTTTATGGGTTAAGCACGTCTTCACATGATTTAAGATGGTGTGGGCCACCTAAGAGCCGTGAACGGTTGATTTTTAGGATGACCCGCTGATTAAAGGGGGGTCCATCAAATGCACAGTGTGGATGCTCCACATGCATCACGATGGGGCCCACAGCTGGGACCGTGGGTCTCTGCCCGCCCAGCGTCCATGCAGACGCTGTTGCGTCTCTGGTCAACGGCAGTAGCAGGTGCTGCATGTCTCACTTATTATTATTATTATTTTTATTTTTCTATGAATTTTACTAGGTGGGGCCCACATCTGAAGAATCTGACCCAGCCATTAAAGGGGGGTTCATCAAATGCACAGTGTGGATGCTCCACATGCATCACGGTGGGGCCCACAGCTGGGACCGTGGGTCTCTGCCCGCCCAGCGTCCATGCAGACGCTGTTGCGTCTCTGGTCAACGGCAGTAGCAGGTGCTGCATGTCTCACTTATTATTATTTTTATTTTTATTTTTCTATGAATTTTACTAGGTGGGGCCCACATCTGAAGAATCTGACCCAGCCATTGCATCCCATGGCTCAAGACCGACCAAAACAAGCCCAACATTGGGCATGTTTAGGTTTGTAGAATCATCGGGTGAGTTTTAACGGTAAGAAACACTATTTCTTATGGTATGGCCCGCCAGATAGTTGGATTGGGTTCATTTTTCGGCTCAACGCCTAAAATGATCTGAGGGAAAGGATAGACGGCTTGGATTAAGTACATACATTAAGGTGGGGCCTGTATGAGTGGTCCACCCAAAGTTTAAAAAAAATCAAATTGACATTTTAGTTTGCTTGACAGTACACAACATTGTCAGTTCACTTCTCACTTCTCAGCCACGTCCAACGTCCCTGGACGCTGGACGGTTTGTATACAACACATGTATAAGGTGGGTCCCACCTGTGGGGACCATGGCTGGTGGGTCCCACATGGACGTGGCTCACTTGATTTGGACCAACTTGATATTTGTGTTTTCCCATCTCCCTAAGGTAGGGCCCAAATGGTTTGGACTGTTGGATAAGACATACATCAAGTGGGGTACATCCGGGTGGGCCACACTGCCACATCGTCACACACAATAAAAGGGAAAGAGAGAGAGAGAGAAGAATAGAGGCAATCACCTAAGGATCTTCTCTTTCTTCTTCCGCCTATAGCCTATAGAGCTCCAATGGATGGACTTCAACGGTTGAGATCGATCATGGATGGTGGAGATGAGAGTTAGGAAGGTGGGCCACACTAGCTTCTCCCCTTGGAAGCCATGGATGTGGGTTGCTTGGAGAGGTGGAGTTTGAAAATGAGAGAGAGATGAGAGAGAGAGAGAGGTGTAAGAGAGAGAGGGAGGTGATGTGAGTGATGGGGAGAGGGATGGTGATGGGTGAAGGGTGTGTACTTGTTGTAAGAAAGAGTTGACTTAGAGGAGAGGTGGTTGTACTTGACATTAATGTGTGATGTGTACCTGACTGATGGGTTTGATGTGATGCTCTCTTAGAATTTGCAACATGCGGTGTTTTTTTCCTCAAATTGAACGTGGGCCCACACCTTCTGGCCCGGGTATCGCCTTGGCGCGTAATACGCGGCGTCAGAATAGCGACGATGGCGCGGTCGCAAGGGTATAAGTTTCGAGTTGAGCCGACCCTGATATATGGGACACGACTCATGTTCGCTCGCAAACGCTGCTAACAGATCGCGGGTCGCCGGAATTCGACCGGAATGACCATGGAAGCCTACGAAACAGTACAGGCTAGGATACGGGTCTTACAGGCTAGATGACACACATACATCAGGATAAGCCTACATAAATTGAACAAGTGAACTAAGACATGTAGGAAGGGCATATCCTAAAACCTTGAAACTGACGTATATTTTAGCATTTTTGTTTTGTAACATCTTAGTTTAGAATAAAATCTTAGAAATGAAAGTTTCCTTTGGCACAAGCTGAGGCAAAACTCAAATTTCATGGAAAATTTTAAAATGTTCTTAAATGATGTAAGAGTTGGCTCTCTAGAAAATCAATGTCTGACCTAATCTATTAGTCACTTGGATGCAATTGTGTATATCTTAATTATTGATTTTGATGACCATGGTTTTAATTGGACATGTGTTGTATATTTTTAGTAGATTTGATATTACATAGTGTTGGGGAAAAATATGACAAGTCCGGAGACTCGGTTATGCAATGGACCAACTCTATTGAAATTGTCCGAGGGATCCGAGCCAATAGTTCGGACCGAGCAAGATAAAGCCAAAGGAGAGACTTGTTCGAATTTGTAGGAAATGAATCCTGACCGAAGTCGAGATAGTCGAGAGCTTTAGGCAAGTGTGAGACACATCAAGTTGACTCGGTTAACGAGGCAGCAATGTCTAAAAGGACCTATTAAAGGCCCAGAATCGGAAAGCCACCTGACCGATTATGAAACCGACCTATGCATGGTTGGTTGTGATATCGGCTATCGGATAGAAGAAAAACATCGGTCCTGAACCGACTCGGTTTCGTCCGACAGTAGGCAAAAAGCCTCTTCTGTAAGCCAGCCGAGATTACGAATCTATTGAGGCCGAGCCGAGTAAAGGAGAGACGGTGTAATCTTAAACACCGTCCTAAGAATTTTGTAAAAGGATTTTCGATCCCGAAAATCTCGGGATCGGGAAGTATCCATAAACAAAATTACACCTAAATCAAATCTCTAAAATAGCGGGTAAGAATCCCTGTACGACAGGATCCTCCCTCTCCTATAAATAGAAGGGACTCCAAGGGTGAAAGGTATGCAAAAACTCTCTCCCAAACCCCCTCAATACTATAAGACCCAGATTCCTAGCCTGACTTTGGCATCGGAGGGTCCCCTGCTCTAGCCAGGGTCTCCTTTGTCTTCTTCCTGTGTAGGTACTCGAAAGTCAGGAGGGACGACCAGATTTTTGCATCAACACATAGTAAGCTTATATCCATTGGACTGTATGCTAAGCACATGTTACATCATTTGGCCATAGAGAGCTCGAGATTGGACACAACGGTCATGAACTGAGCATAGTTATATTGCATAGATTTTAATATTAAAATGTTTATGATATATATGTGGACATTAACCTTAGAGACATACCCTAATTCAATGTAGGGGGATTGACTTGAGTGAAGATAAAATGTCTCCACCATCATGAACTAACTTAATATTAGTAGTGTCTTTTTTATTCTTATGTCACGATAGGAGTGTGTCATGGATATGGGATTTTGGTATAGTCCCTTGAACACTCACATTTGTGTATCAAAGTTAAGTTCAATGATTAGAGGCTCATTAGCCTAAACTATGATGGTATGATTAGGTATTTGAGTGCGCGCATTAATTGATCAATGTTTGCACTCAAGGACGTGTAGGGGTCTTGAATCTTGCTAGCGGCTTTAACTTAATTTACGATAATTTTTTAGAGATTATTGAAAGTGGATGATGCTCGATACATTTATGTGGATTCATTGATTTTTATATTGGCGAATAAATTATTCACTAGTTTTTATCATGGAACTTGTTTAGGGCTGGATTTAGATAGATCAATAAGTCATCAAAGTGATTTCTCGAGTAAATCCACGACTTCAAAGATTTTAATAAATTCTTTTTAAGAATGTTCAATCATTGGAGTTTTGTTTTGACCATAAATTTACATTTTATCACACTTGATGATAATATAATCATCCACTTTATGATTGACATGAGATCGAGATTATACGTGATGACATTGACCGTGGAAGAATTAGAGCATGATAATATGTAATCGACACAAAATTTAGATCATAGGTGCGCATGATATTGATAGTGGAGAGATTAGATTACAATTATGTATAGGATAGAGGCAGATTAATAAATTTTATTCACACCGAATACATGACCTTGAGTGTAGAAAGAAGTTGAAAAAACTAGAGAAAGCTTGGACATCTCCTATGTGAATATCTAGACCTTTTGAAAAGGTAAAAGAAATTTGAGAGAGAGAGAGAGAAAATTCTATTTGCATCATGCTACTTCTCTCTGCGGCATACTTAGGTGGATGGTTGGCATGCTTCCTTAGCTCTTATTGGCATATGTTCTCCTCATACTCATTTCATCCCCAATAAATCGAGGATAGATTCTTGATTTAGGAATCCAATATTAGCAGATTAACATCACATGCATGATTGCAGACACACCATGTCTAAGTACTATCATTAATATTTATATGTTACTATTATTTAGAAATATAATATTATTGTAATTAGGGTATTATAAAATAAGTTTCTAAATCAAATTAATTTATACACGTTTATATTGCACATATGTCTAGGATTCAACATCAAGTTTTTTTTTTCGTTCTTTCTTTTTTAAGGGTGGCAATGAGCAAGATAGTCTACCCCATCAAATAAGCTTGGCCCAACGTTAGCTAGCATGCTTGGCCTATGGCCTGTGCTTGGGCCTGGCATGCATGGCCCAATCAATTTTAAAGCTTGGTTGGCGTTTAGTTTGCGTTTAAGTCAATGTCTGATGCGACCCAACTTTATATACAATGCCATATCCTCAATTAGGCAGTCAATCTATCTTGAATATAGATCCATGGTTTTATTCCTTGAAATGTCTATTTCTACCAGCATGTTTGGACCATTTAATTAGCATATAGAATAGAAAAATTCAAGTATGAAATAAGAATTTTATCAATTCAATGCTCAATAATGGACGGTGTAGATATACAAGGCTAGGGTTGTACATGAACCGAGTTAGCTCGGTTAGCTCGCTTGACTCGACTCGAAAAAGCTCGATTCAACTCAGTTTGAAACTAAGTTCAAGCTGAATAGAGCTGATTTTTTAGCTTGAAAAAATTTCGATCTGAGTTCAAGCATGCCTGAGCTCAACTCGACTCAGATTGAATCCTGGCTCGGATTGAACGCTGGCTCGAATTGATAAGATATCCGTGAAATTCTGCTATTGTTTTACACATAGTGAGAATTTGAAGGTGCAATTCATGTATTTGTGAAAATGTTGCATGGGCAAACTCAACTTGAATTGGCCAAAGATGCTAACTGAACTGAGCCGATCTAATTAATCAGGCTCGTGGATCAAGCCAAGCCGAGTTCAAGCTGGGGTCAGCAAGTGGCCAAGTGATTGGGTCCAACTCACTCATGTACACCTTTACAAAAGGCCTACATCGAGGTGGATGCCCATGGTCAGGATAGGCACCCACATTATTGGTTCTGGATCCTTACTCTTACTCGGTGGTGGACACACGGGAGTTTCAACACCTGGTGAAGGGTTGAAGTAGCCACAGGTGGTGAAATTCCACTGCACCGTGAGTGTGTGGGGGTGCGTGTGTTAAAAAAAGCAAAGACAACAAAAAAAAATCAGCGCCCATTTTTGTCATTTGCAGGGATTCCCGAAAAGGGTAAGCGGATTTAGTGTGAGGTGGTGACCGTGAGGCCCACCTCTATACGTTGTATATCATCGTCTATCCGTTCTTCCAGCTCATTTAAGTGCATTAGCCAAAACAATGAAGCAGATTCAAATCTGACGTGGACCACACTACAGGAAACAATGTTGATTAAACCGTCACCATTAAAAACTACTTAACACCCACTGCAACGTTTATTTACCATCTAACCTGCTGATAAACGTTATAAAAACCTGAATGAAGAGAAAACACAGATATCAGCTTGGTCCAAAACTTATGCCCACAAGAATTTTTTAATAGTGAGCGTTCATTCACAACTGTTTTTTTTTGGTGTAGTCCACTTAAGATTTAGTTCTACTTCATTTTTGGGTTAACGACCTAAAATGATATGGAAAAGAGGATGAGCGGCGTGGATAAAAAAAAAAATACATCAAGGTAGGACCCACGCTTACGGCCTCACCCAAGTCACGGAATCCGCTGTCAACGCTGTAACAGCAAGGAGGTAACTGCAGTGATCCGAAAGAAAAGAGCGGTAAAGCGTTTACAATTGTTTCCTTGTCAGATGGGAAGGAACTTATTAAATTTATTCCTATATTTTATTCGGAAGCGGATTGGCTGGTGTACCTCACACCAGCTATATATCTGCTGTATTGAAGTTAGCAAGTTCCGTGGGTATAATCATGAGGTATGTGTTATATCCAAACCGTCCACCTATTTGGAGAGCTAGTCTTAAGGTTTGAGACGAAAAATAAGATATGTATAACTATCAAGTGGACCACACTACAAAAAGCGGCGGGGGATTAAACGTCTACCATTGAAACCCTTTTTGGGGTCACGGAAGGTTTGGATCAACATGAAATTTGTTTTTCATCTTTATTCAGGTATTTGTGACCCTATGAACAGATTGGATGGAAAATAGACGTTATGGTGGGCCCTACGAAGTTTTTAACGGTGAAAATCATTATCTCTGCTGCTATTTATGGTGTGGTCCATATGATCATTGGATATGATTCATTTTTTGGATAATACTCTAAAATGATCTCTAAAAATAGATGAACGGTGTAGATATAATAAATAATTACTGTGGGGCCATGTAATTTTGATATCCTTTGAGCCGTTCGTACAACTCGGAGCGAGGAGCGTCCGTCCTCGTTTTCGCACGACACGTACCTACAGCAGCTATATAGCTGGTGTGAGGTACACTAGCCAATCCGCTTCCATTTTAATCACCGTCCATCGATGGTGGGACCCAACCAAGGCATCGGTCTGGATTTCCAAACTGGCCCCACTTGTCAGAATAAAAAACACGTGTACACTGTGCAAAGACACGACTCCTGTAGCGTATAAATCCTCCTCTTCTGCCATTTTTTTCTTGACTCGTTTTCTTCCGTTTCTTCAGAAAAAAAGAAAAAAAAGAAAAAAAAAAATCTTTGAATCTCTCTCCGATCGCAAATTTCTCCGAGGAAAACCATCGATTCCGTACGTGTAAGGTAAGTTTCTGTAGAAAGGTTCGATTTTCGATCAATTTTTGTAATTTTTTTGTTCAAAATTTGGATATTCGGATTTAGGGTTTTCTGATATCTGCAGCCATTTTTTTTTTTTTTTCTCGATTTATACTCCCCTCCCCTCCTGTTTGTTTTTCCGGAAATTGAATGCTGAGAAATCCGTTTCTCTGCTCAGTGTAGGGTTCTGAATATCATCTCGAAATGCAGAATTCTTCTAATTAGGGCATTTCAGATTTTTTGTTTTTTGCGAATTTTTATTTATTTTTCGCATCTAAGTAGTACTTATACTTGCATTTCTGTGCCATATTGGTCCACTCATCAGACGGTCGCACTTTCATGAGAAAATTGGGCGGTTTAGAAAAAAAGAAAGAAAGAAGAGCAATCTTCCATATTCAGATTAACTGTGCGGCCTACGCAGCTGATGAATGGCCCTGATGTTGCACACTCTTGCCATGTTGGTGCATGTGTCTCAAAGGCTGCATTCTCATCTCATGGAAGCACGTTTAGTGCCCTTTGGATGATGTACGCGAATTTCCTGGTTACAGGAGCCCTTGTTACCCAAAGTTCCGTGGGCCGGATGCAGTGTCCTGTGACATCCAATCTGTCCATTAGTTTCACGAGCTCATGTTAGGATATGGGCCAAAAAAATGAGGCAGATCCAAAACTCAAGTGGGCCACACCATAGGAAATGGAGGGAATTGAAACGCCCACCATTGAAACCTTCCCGGGGTGCATCGTGATGTTTATATGCCATCCAACGCTGTTCATATGGTGACCCCCACTTTGATGAAAAGAAAACATAAATGTCAGCTTGATCCAAAACTTCTATCAGGATCAAGAAGGTTTCAATGGTCGGCATTCAATTACACTATTTCTTGTGGTGTGGCCACTTTAGTTTTGAATTTGCCTGGTTTGAACTAGCAAAATCCAATGGATGGAGTGGACATAACAAAGACATCAAGGTGGGCCCCATGGAGCTTTTGGTCATGGAGGCTTCTGCACAAGAAATTTCTGTCCTTGGATGTTGCCCAGAAAAGAGTCCAACTCATTTATGGGAAAACAGCTGACGTTGTTACCAGGTCAGCAACCCATTTCACAGGAAAATAGCAAAATGCCATTTTGCAGGGAAACGAATTTGGCCAGGCAGGGGATTTTCAGCAGACGATCTGAACCATCCATTTGGTGGGTCACACTGTGAGCACATCCTGACTGAAGTCAGGCATGTATGGTCTTTAGGTGGGCCGCAAATGTCCTTTAAACTTGAACTGTTGACCACCTTTTATGCTGAAATAGTAAACAATCCCACCTTGCGCCAACATGGCTGTGGTCAGTTGGTAGATGTCAATGGGAAAATGAGTTGGGGCAATATTTGGGCATTATCCTGACATCGCCTTAGGGCCTGTTTGGTAGACACCTAACAATGAGTTCATCTCATTTTAGTTAATTATAATTATGTATTGGAGATCATATTTACTTTTGGTAAGGATTAAAAATATTCTTAATAACCACCAATCATGATCTCGAATACATCATCATCATCATTGAAGCTTTATCCCAACTAAGTGGGGTTGGCTGCATGAATTCTACTTTGCCATTCCACTCTATAAGGGCCATACCTTCAGTTAGACCATAGGTCATCAACTCTCTCTCTCTCTCTCTCTCTCTCTCTCTCTCTTTTACTACCATCCACGTCCTTATGGGCCTTCCCCTTCCCCTTTCCCTTTTAGAGCCTTCAACTTGTACCAACTCACTACTAAGCACCATGGATCTTGGTCTCCCATTCAAGTCTACTTTCACTCATCTTATTACCTATTGGTGCTACTCCTAAGTTCCCTTCAATGCATTCATTTTGATTCTATCCTTCCTCGTCTTGCCACTCATCCATCTCAACATCCTCATTTCAGCGACGATTATCTTAGGAACATATTTTTCCTTAACTGTGCAACATTTTGTCCCATAAAACATGGCATTTCTAATGCCTAATCATGATCAACTAAAAGAGATGAACTCGTTATTAGGTGTCTCCCAAAGAGACCCTTAGTATTCTCTTCTGAAGTCAATCCTGAATAACTGCCATCTTCTCTTTCCTCCATATAGCCGATATCTATTCATTGTTTCTATCAGCTATTTCTCCTGCCAGTTACTGCTCTGTTATGTTTCAGGATTTTGTATCACTGTTGTTCTTGTAGTTAATTGGTTTAATTTCTGTTTGTACTCCACTCGAATTCTCAGCATTGAAAAAAAAAATGATTCTGAGATTCTTCTGCCTTTTTTTTTTTTTTTTTTTTTCCTTTTTCATTTTTTTTTTCCTGCTAAAGACAATTGGGAAACCAAACCCATCATGCACAGATCAAGATCAAACGGGAAGGTAATTCAAGATCTTGAGCTAAGGCTAGGGCCTTCTTTTCCACCCAAAGGAAGGATGCTAGCTTCTAGTTATGCAAGGGGTTTTCCCAATCTGATCACTATTGAAGATGACGACGACGATGACGTGCAAATACTGTTTCCAAGCTCGCCTGCTGAGGTATCTCCAGTCTCTAGAATTCTACTATAGTTCTTCTTGTTTGATTGTCGTTCTATGGTTTTTCATCTTGTGTCCCTTGTGTTGTGTCATTTACAGGCACTTAGGTTGTTTCCTTGTTCGAGTTCATGGGTACCCATCATTTCTGAAGAAGATTTAGAACTCCGGCTTGGAGTCAAAGGTTATCTGACACATTGCTTTTTCAGTGGGGTCCTTTATGTCTTGGATATGTCAGTTTTTGTGTTTTCTTGCTTTTGTCGAATTATTGAGGATTTTCTGTATGATATTGTTGTGTTTTGTGAACTTGTCAAATTGTTGGCTTTCTCATTCATCGAACTTTGTGAAGTTTTATCACTTCTGTGCAGCAATGTTGAAAGCTGTCAAGTGTCAACAACTAAGATTATAAAATGGTTTCCAGCCAATTTAAGGTCCACTGGTTGATTGGTGGTGGGAGTGGGAAAAATATAGTTGCTTTGTTTTTGAGGAATTGTTGATATACAATAATTCCTCTACTTGGTTTGGTTACTTGACACAATTTTAGAGGAAAATATGCAAGTCATGCCCAAGGTTCATAATGTCAATATCATTACAAGTATTAGTTTTTCAGAAATTGTAGATTTTGGCTGATATGTCAACCATATCAGTTGTATTGGCCGATAATCAGTTGCATCTCTTTGCATTTACTCATCCAAAAAAAAAAAAAAGAATCATTTTTTTTTTTCAAAAAAAAAAGAAGAAGAAGAGAAAAAAAGGAGGAAAAAAGAGAGAAAAGTTATACATATGGCATATTATGAGGTTGGGAAAGAAGATACTGATTGCTGGGAGCACACATTTACGTTAGTCAAGTCAGCGGTAGCTAACATGCCCATATAATTCATATCCTTTCTTAAACGCCCTGATAGTGTAATCTAATGATTGGAGAGGATTCAAAGAGAATTACCTTTGCAGGGAGTGGAGGAAAAACACAAATTCCACCTTTTGGGATAGGGGGATGTGTGCATACCAAAAGATCAAAGAGGAGCATAAATCAATTTTCTTAGAAAGATGAATATTGCTTTGCTAGGAAAATGGCTATGGTGGTTTAGGACTCAGATGGGATCTCATCTCTAGCTGGTCCGGATCGTTCTCGGTGTCTGTTATTTTGAAAGACAACTCTTTAGGTTTCTAGTGTCTCATCTCCTCTGTTTCTGGCCCCTCCTCTGAGAGTAACAGAATGGGCTTCTAGGGAGAATTAAGCGACATCAGAACGCGATTCTCAAGTCCCACTTGCTTTGCAGCTGACTTCAATATGACCAGATCTGCAGAAGAGAAATCTCACGGCAACAAGGTCTCCTCAGCCATGCGAATCTTCTCAACCTGAATCGACGATTAAGAACTTGTTGATCTCCCCCTTCTCAGTTCTCGTTTGACTTGGTCCAACGGGCATGCGAATCCTATTCTGTCCAGGCTGGACAGATTCCTGCTATCTCCTGAATGGCTGGATGCATTTCCCTCTGTCTCCCAATCCGCTCTCCTGAGAACCACACCAGATCATTGTCCGATCCTCCTGTCTGTTGAGGAGATAAACTGGGGCCCGAAACCTTTTAGGTTTGATGCATCCTGGGTGAAAATCGCAGGTTTCCGCAACCTGATAGCAGAATGGTGGGGAGGCTTCAGAGCAGAGGGCTTTGCAGGATTCAAATTGTGTTCCAAATTCAGGATGTTAAAAGAAAAAATAATCAGTGGAAGCATCAGGTTCTCCTCTTAAGGCAATCGGAAACGGACGATATCATGGCCTCTCTGCAAAAGACAGATGCGGAAATCGAAAGCGGCAACACCTCTTTGGAAACACCGTCCAGAAGAATTCAATTGATCTAGTCTCTGTCAACGAGGATTCTCGAAAAGGAAATATCCTGGAAACAAAAATCTCGAGTGCGATGGATAAAAGAGGGTGATAAAAATACGAAATACTTCCACAACATGGCCAACATGCACGTCGGATTCAACAAGATAAGCAACATTGTGGTTAATGATGCTCGCGTGGAAGACAAAGATGCAATCGTTGAAGCGGCAATCACTCATTTCAACTCGCTCCTCAACACTGTCCATCAGAGAAGACCTAGTTTAGACAATCTCCTCCCAAACTTTGTCCCACCTGAAGAGGTAGCCTCCCTCGAAGCCCCTTTCATCGTGGAAGAAGTCAAGCTGGTGATAGACTCGCTAGGGGGAGACAAAGCTGTAGGCCCGGACGGATTCCCTATCCTCTTTTTTCAAGTTTTCTGGGATGTGATCCACCTGGACGTCATAGAATTCTTCAAGGAATTCCACGACAGAGGAAGGCTCTCTGCTGGTCTCGGTGCTACCTCCATCGCACTTATTCCTAAACTTTCGAGGGCTGTGTCCTTCAAAGACTTTAGGCCGATCAGCTTATTCGGGGGTCCTTGCAAGATTTTAGCCAAAGTCCTAGCCACCCGCGTGACGAAAATTATCGGCAATATCATCTCAGGCAACCAGTGTGCTTTCATCCCAGGGAAGCAGATTATTGACTGCGCCCTTATAGCCAAGGAATGCATCAATTCCAGCCACAGTCAGGCACGAAAATCATCTGCTGCAAGTTAGACATCGAGAAAGCCTACGATCGTGTAGACTGGGAGTTTCTGCAGTACATGTTAAGTAGAATGGGGTTCGGGGTAAAGTGGAGAAGGTGGATTGGGGAGTGTATTTCTTCAGTGCGCTTTTCAGTTCTCCTCAATGGCTCTCCTTTTGATTTCTTCGAAAGTTCAAGAGGTCTGCGCTAAGGGGACCCCCTTTCCCCGTTCCTCGTCCTCGTAGTTGGTGAAGTGTTATCCAGGATGCTACACACAGGGCAGGAATTAGGGATTCTTAGTGGCATTACAATTCAGGGAATGTCTTTTCCTATTTTGCACATGCAATTTGCTGACGACACGCTGATTTTCAACGAGGCGTCCCAGGTGAAGGTTAGCAACCTTCGCACTTCCATCCGTTGTTTCGAGGCAGCGTCTGGGCTGTCGGTTAATCTGGCAAAATCCAAACTTTTTGGGGTTAACATGGAGGACGAGGAGATTAGAAGATGGGCTACTTTGCTCGGTTTCGGCGGCTTCCCTCCCCTCCACGTTTGTCGGCCTCCTGTTGTGCTTTGGCATCCCTCCAAGGTTATCTTGGGACAAAGCAGGGTGTCCCAAAACGGTTACGTATCGGCCGTAACGGTAACGGTGGTACCCATTACACGATATGGGGCCGTATCGGCCGAGTCCCGTTTTTGTACACATAATGGCCGTTACGGGCCCGTTACGGGCGTAACGGCCGTTATTGACCCGTAACAGCTGCTATGGGCCGTTACGCCCGTTACTGACCCGTAACGGCTGTTACGGGCCTTGGAAAAAAAAAAGGAAAAAAAAAAAACCTTACATTTTTCCTTTCTTTTCCTCTTCTTCTTCTTCTTCTTCTTCTTCTTCCTCTTCTCGGCCTGCTACGGCCCTGCTGCGGGCCTGCGGCTGCGGCTGTGGCTGCGGCCGCGGCCTCCTCCTTCTTCCCCCCCCCCCCTCTCTCTGTTCTTTCCCTCTTTCCCTCCTTTTTCTTCTCTTCTTTCCCTCTTTTTTCTTTTCAGTTTCCCTCTCTCCTTTTTTTCTTTTTTTTTGCAGGCGTAAGCTGCTGTAGGTACGTGTCACGCTAAGATGAGCGCTGACACTCCTCGAGCTCTGAGTTGTACGAACGGTTTAAAGGAGATCAAAGTTTTATGGGCTCCACAGTGATGTATTTATTATATCTACACCGTTCATCTATTTTTAAATATTATTTTAGAGCATTACCTAAAAAATGAATTGTATCCAAAGATTGCATGGACCACACCAAAAATAGTAGCGGAGATGATGATTTTCACCGTTAAACAATTCATAGGCCCATCGTAACATTTATTTTCCATCCAATCTGTTCATAAGGTCAAAAAGACCTGAATGAAGAGGAAAAACAAATTTCATATTGATCTAAAAGTTCTGTGATCCCAAAAAAGTTTTCAATGCTAGACGTTCAATCCCCCACTGCTTTTTGCAGTGTGGTCCACTTGATAATTAGATCAATATTATTTTTCGTGTCAAGCCTTAAGACGATCTCGTCAAATGAATGGACGGATTAGATATAACACATTCATCATGGGTGGGGGCCCAAAAAACTTTGACATGTGTGTTACACTTCACAATCCGAGACCCACTTAATTTGAGCCCTTAAAAAATTTTAGGAAAGACATATATTAACTTAAAATTTACTAATTAAATTATAAATTGCAATTGCTAACTCACAATGCCAAAATCAAATTATTTGAATAGTTTTAATTGTTATTTTGTGTACTCTTATTTTTTAAAATAGGGCCTTTTGATTTTTTTTCATAATTCACTATCCAATAAATATCCACTAATACATAAGTGGGATAATGACAATAAATTGCATGAATTTGAGGCTAATTTGGGGCATTGATTGGTCCTCCAAGTCAACTCGAAATTGGCAACGCCATCTACCTGAATTTAATTTCATTTTTTTAAAGAACTACTGGGAGAAAGATATTAAATTGTTAAGTATATAAATTAGATATTTAGAAAATTAAATATATACATTTTGTAGTCAAATTCAAGTTACCTGGTTCAAAAATTAATCAAACAGTCCGATACAACTTCTCACCAAAGAGTGGACCGTTACACCACCATAAACATGTTCCAATTTATAAATGAATGCATATTTGGAATGCTTAGAATATTCCGGATTTAATACATATTTTTTTTATATATTTTTGGCAAAAATTTTTTTTTTCGCCGTTACGGGCCGTTACGCCCCCGTATCGCCGTTACGACCCCGTATCGGTATCAGTTTTGGAGGTCACTGTTATGCCAACCGATACTGATACGGGACACCTTGGGACAAAGTCATCTCCAGGTTCGACAGTTTCCTTGCCAAATGGAAATGTTGTTTCCTAACGGTTGGCGGTCGTCTTACTTGAATCAAGGTGGCCTTATCTAACCTTCCCATTTACCTCATGTCTTTATTCATATGCCCTCCTTCAGTTTTGAAGATAATCGAAAATAAGAGGCGAGATTTCCTTTGGCATAACAAGGGTGAGAAGAACAAATTTCATCTTGTGGAGTGGAAAGCAGTGTGCAAGCAATATCAACAGGGTGGGGCAGGAATTAAAAATCTGAAGCTTATGAACCGGACATTGCTAGGTAAGTGGATATGTAGATTAGGCATAGAAGACAGCAGTTTGTGGAATAAAGTAATCAAAAGTAAATATGGCAAATCGGCAGGAGGCTGGTGGTCCAAAGAGTTTTCTCGATACAGGGCTTCAACGCTTTGGAAAGGCATCATTTCCATGCAAGAAGAAGTCCTGCAAGGTGTCGATTTTCAGCTTGGTAAGGGGTCCAAAATTCTGTTTTGGAAAGATAGATGGGTGGAGAAAGTCCCGCTAAAAGAGAAATTCCCAAACATTGTCTCTCTCGCCCCAAATCCAGCGGTCACGGTTGCTGATTGCCATGCTGTTTCTGCTGAAAAGATAGTCTGGTCAGTGGAATGCAGGAGAAATCTCCAAGATTGGGAGATTCAGGAGTTTGCGGACCACCTAGACTGCATTTAGAAGGCCTCTCCTAACCCCTTACTCGATGATACGCTGATCTGGAGGAATTCCAAATCCGGCAGGTTCTCGGTTAGATCTCTCTACTTCCAGCTGGACCGAGCTCCTCTTATCATCGACTCTCAGTGTAAGCAAATCTGGAAATATTCGGCCCCGCCCAAGATTATCATTTTCGGTTGGTTGGTTAGTAAGAAGAGGATCCTGACAGTGGATAATCTAAGGAAGAAAGGAATGTGTTTCGTAAACATTTGTTTGTGCTGCATGAAGACGGAGGAATTGGTTGATCACCTTTTGCTCCACTGCCCCTTCATCTCGTCTATTTGGGCTGATTTCTGTGCCCATTTTAATATCAGTTGGTGCTCCCCTGACTCCGTTGTTTCCTTTTTTTACGCTTGGCATGGGGCGAAATTAGGCAAGCTTCAGTCTAGGCTGTGGAGAATGGCCCTTCCCGCCATTTGGTGGTCAGTTTGGGAGGAAAGGAATGGCAGATGCTTCAGGGACACCGCAAATTCTGCTGCCACTGTTTCCTCTAGAGCTAAGAGTTTAATCTTTGAATGGGCTGTTCATGTAGAGTCTCTGAAGGATTTTGATTTGCTGTTTCTTGGTGTGTAGCTCTGTCTGCTCTCTCAGCAGATCAGCTACTCCCTTTGTTTTTTTGTCTTTATTGCTCTCTTTCAAATATATATATATATATATATATATATATATATATATATATATATATATTTATCTGCTCTTTTTGTACGCTAGAGGCTATGTACATAGTGGAGATAAATCCCTTGTCGCAAATACAGGTTTCTGCCAAGGGATTGGTATCCAAGGAAATGTCAAAGTACAAGGCTTCAGTTCTATGGAAAGCAGTCTCGAAGATTGAACCATTGACCTTCATAACGGTTATGGGGAAAGTTGGTTCTGTAGATTGCATGAGATTTTAGGACTTGTGGTGTGATAATATTGCGTTGTGTGATTTTACCCAAGCTTGTAGTGGATAGCTAGTTAGGGAGAGGCCGTGGTCTCCTAACTGTATAATATATCAAAAAAAAGAGAAGAAGAAGAAAAGTTTTGGGCCCTGGTGTTTGGGAAGAGTTTCAGTGGTTTTGAATTTCACGATTTTTCTGTCTCATGGAGCGGCTGAACAATATGAGTATAATCTGAGGGAAAGGGAGATATGGTGGTGGAGTATTGCAAAGAAGGGGTAATTTTACAGTCAAATACTTGACTTTTTGGATGGGACCCCAATTTGGCATGATTTTGCTCTGGCAACTTCTGTTCGGCAGTATTCTGGAAGGCTCTCTCTCTCTCTCTCTCTCTCTCTCTCTCTCTCGTGCTTATTCAATAAAATTACCATCACCTCCTAAAAGGAATTGATATATATTTGGCAGATACAATATGTCGACCATCTTTTGATCCGTGCTCATTCCTCGATTTGGCAATTGCATTCAGTCTTTAATTGTCAGAAGTGGTTGAAAGCATGATCAGATAATATATGTGGAAAATAATTAATCTGGGACCCATACGTCTAAGAATTGTGAGATTCTGAAGCTGGTAGGCATCCAGAGTAGAAGACAAATGCAACTATATGTCAGTCACATGTGAAATTCACTTTATACATTTAGTCATTTTAATTAGTCTTGTTTATGTTTGGCTGTGGTCATCCAGATCTTCATGTTTTGTTGCTGAAACTTTAGCAATGGTTTATCACTGATAGCAAGGGTCACATGTTGGAATTTTGACAACCTGCTTATGTCATCTGTTACAACTGCTTCTTTTCCACCTGGCTCCTTTCCCATTGCTAGTAATTGATCTGTTCTTACTCTGGCCTTTGTGTTTGTTCAACTTAAAACAGAGCTAACATCCTATGGAGATAAGCATGTCTCAATGCTGATAACATTAAATTCCAGATGATCATCACATTATTAAGGCCAATCTTACCCATGGTTTTTTGGCTTAGTGACTCGGGCTGACTTGTTCAGTCCTGAGTTGAGCCCTAACTTGCCCAAGTTGGCTGGCTTGTTCAGTCCTGAGTTGAGCACTAACTTGTCCAAGTTGGGCATATTTTAGGGGTGACTTATGGTACTGAACCAGAATGGCGTTGCCAAGTCTGAGTTGACTCAAGCCAGGCAGCAATCCATGATTTTACCTTGTCTGGATTTTATGTTTTTCATTATTGAAAACATAATTTCTTTATCTTGCATAGGTCACAGGCAAAATGTTGGAGAAGTTTCTCTATGAATGTATTAAGTCTTGCTAGTCACATTAACACTCAGTCACATCACAATGCTTTCATTTGAATCTGAAACTTTTAAATGTAGAATCCCACTAATATTTGCAAGCAGTACATTGTATGTCACTTGTGATAACCATTTGTAGGTAACTTTGATGGCTGCTCACCAAGGGAGTTACTTAAGTACTAAATAAATGGCAGGATGAGCGTGCTGCATCCTATATATCCAAATTCATGCTCGGTTTCTCAGGCTTTATTTTCATTTAAACCTCTTCATGATATTGTTATGTAGTCTACCTCTTCATGATAAATGGCAGGATGCAGCCTCTCTCTGCTTATTTTCGCCATGCCATTTTCTCACGTTTTATGTGCTGTGGCAGCACATGATGGTTTTTCTGGGAATTCAAGTGGAAGCATGATAAATGTACCTGATGATGGAGCGAAAGACCCTTCACAGGTTAGGACATGCTTAAAGGTATGTAACTAATACATAACATATGCCAGCACCATATTTCAGTGCACGGCCAATACATCATGCAAGATGCCTCAGTACCATTACCTCCCCCCACTTCTCTCTCTCCTTCTTCATCTCCTTTTTTGAACTGGTCTATCCTATTGACAGCCCTAATTAAATTACCTCCCTTTTTCTCTCTGATAAACTTCACCCTGTCCTTGAATCTTCATCTCTGATTTCATCATTGTCATTGTCATAAACTTTTTCCAGCTCTATATTGTTTATATAAGTTACCCCAAAAAAGTCAATATTCCATACTCCAACTCTCTCTTAATCTTAAGATCACGATCATTTTTTACCTGTTTCAGGAGTAGACACTTGTATCTGCTCTATACTGTAAACTAGAGCTTTCTAGTCAATCCTTTAGGTCCTGTTTGGTTGGCGCCTAAAAATGAGTTCATCTCATTTTAGTTATCAGTAATTATTTAGTAGATATACAAGTTCTCTAATACACAATTACTGTTAAGATGAACTCAATATGTTTAGAAAGCAAGACCTCTAATACAAAATTACTGTTAACTAAAATGAGATGAACTCATTTTTAGGCGACTACCTAACAATGCCTTAGCATCTTCGGAAGCTTACATTCATAAAAATGCTGCAGAGGAAGTTTGGACAGCAATCTAGCAACCATAGTACATTGGAGGAAAAGGAGGTTAGGCTGAGATGCGCGATCTGCATGGACACAATGAAGGAGGAGACGTCAACCATCTGCGGCCACATCTTCTGCAAATACTGCATTACCAATGCCATCCGGGTCCAGAAGCGGTGCCCGGCCTGCCGAGAGAAGCTCTCCCCAGCCAATATCCACCGCATCTATCTCCCAGGGGCCACCTCTTGACCCCTGACTGCCTTCTGATCCACCCGTAAAAAATTTTCTGAAATCTCTGTACAATTGGTGGGGCAAGCATTTATGAGAAGAGGTATTGAACAATTCTCGGGCTGAGAGACGGCTTCGTGTTGTCCAGACTTTCACTTTGTGCAAAAGGGGTCCATTGTTCAGTGATCCAAGGCGTTTGTATGATGGGCCGACTGTGTATTGTTGGTGCTGAAAAATCTCAATTTTTCAGTAGCTTGGGCGCACAGAAAGGTCGAGAAAGAAAATGTAGGAATAGTTCCCATTCAACCAACAAAAGGCCAAATACTCAATAGATAGCTTCTCCTAATATGGAGGCGTTCTTGTGTGTATGGGCCATCCACTGCTACGGCCAGCATACCAATAGTTTAGATTACTGAACCACAGGCCCCACTTGTACAATCTGAAAGCCCGAATGTACTGTATAAACCCTCGGCCCGAGCATTGTATAATATCTCTTTCGATGAAGGCCGTTTTTTCTGTTTGTATGGGAGTCTCTGATATTGCAAAAGAGGACTTCCTGTAATCTTTGCGGAGATTAATTTCTGCTAAAAGGATTGTTTTGAGAGAGAGAGAGAGAGAGAGAGAGAGAGAGATTATCAGTTCTCTGAGAAGTCTTGGATTAGTTCCCAAAATGTGGATGTGATGTCTTTTTACATCAGGAATGCCTTGTGATGTGAAATAAATACATTTACTGGATATTTCTTGACCATCCGTTTTTATAGGCCATTGATCAAGTGGTTAGCATGTTTTTTTAGTGGTTGCCATTAAAAGTGTGTTAGAACTAATCAACAATCCACATTGATTGATTGCTGTCTAGGTGATCCTGTGTGGCTGTCCATAGTGAGTCGTGACAAGACTGGTTCTCAGAAATTTCTTTGGAGTTTAAAATTTTGAGGTTTTCTCAGGATGCTATGGGGAAAATCTCGCCAGTAAAAAACTAAAAAAAATATTTATTATAAATTTAATGAAATAATCGTAAAATTTAAATGCATAACTATATATTGAATTAGTTGAATTTTTGAATAATTCTGGCATTAATATCAGGATAAAATTGTGAGAGAAGTTAGGAAAAAGTGATTTTTGAAGATCTTGTGATATTACCTCAGCTGTATTGTTTATTTTTATTATTGTTTTTCTGTTTTTGCAAAGAGATGGGAATTTTCATTATCTCAGTGGCTATGCTGCTGGGATAACTATAATTTGCAGTAGACAATTTCTCTACACATTAAAGGTTCAATGAATTTTTAGTTTTTCTTTTCATATTATTCTGTTTTAATGTGTAGATAATTTCTCTACACATTAAAGGTTCAATGAATTTCTAGTGTATTTTATCTACTGCATCCTAAACAGAACTCGTTCTGTGAAGAAAAGAGGTTTTATTTATTTATTTTAATTTTTTTTGTGCCAAAGGAGATATACTTGGTTACTTGAAAAGAAATTAAAAAAAAAAAAGATACAGGAAAAAATCGTTTTATTCAAAAGAAACTTTTTTGAGGCTGATTTGAAAACAACGATGGACCATCAGCCTTTGTTGATAGAATTTGAGTGGAATCTGGGAATTATTTTTTTATTTTTTATTTTTTTAAAAACTGAAGAGTAAGACTTTGATACTCCGGTGTACTGTGATGGATGATACACATGCACTTAGAAATTACCTGGAAATTGCGTCTGGAAAACAAGTATTTCAATATACTGTCCGAACTATGGGTCCCTGTTTAAATGCATCATGAACCAAAAATTGGACTGTCAGATTGGTGGATTTATTGAACACTGAAAAATGGGTATTTACCCAGTGGTCTTATTCAACAAGCGTCCATGAATCACTTATGACTTAGCTTCATTGCTTAGCAACCATGGGTTCCCCAACTTGAGCAGTGTAAGTTGAGTGCCTGCGTATCAAGCCATGCACTCAGACTTTTGAAGTATCGGCCAAAACTACTACAGGCTGATATGCCCCAAGCCCCGTTACCAGCCAAAACCAGTAAACGTCTATTATCCTGTCTTGGTTCGAGTGGGCCACGAGCTCACAAGAAAAATAGTCCAGAAAAATCTCCCCTCTTCAGCAGAATAATCACAACATTCTCACCATCCAAATGGCATCTGCAAATGAATAATCTGATATATGAAAGAAATTTTTGCTAGTTTTAATCGCAGCGGCAGATCACCCATTGGACAGTGATGTTTTTGCCAGTTTTAATTGCCGCGGACACCCATTGGATGGTGATGTTTTTTCGATTTTTAATCGCCATGGACCACCCATTGGATGGTCTGGCTTGTCCAATCAGATAGATTACTGAAGCAAGTCAGTCTACAGTGGGTCAACCTGATGGATGATGGTTCAGGTTGAGATGATAAGAACATCAATGTGTCCATAAAAGCTACTAACAATATCTTGAAACTGGAAAAAAAATAAAATAAATCAATCAAGGTCTCAACCGAGTTTCAAGGGTCCATCTCAATATAACGAAATCATGGTCGGTCCTGGATCTTTCTACATAATGGCCATCCATCCCAATGAGCGGTTGGGGCAGTCCTGAAACAATGTATGCCAGAAATGAATACCTTGACTCACATTGCAAATTGTAAGCGGCCAGTATTTTGGTTAGTGAAAAATCCAGTCAGCCAGCTGGGACATCCAAACATGACAATGGTTGAGATTGCAATATTAACTGATTGAATGAACATGCCCATGTATTTTAAATCCACACCCAACACAATCTTTCAATTGATATTTAATAAACAGATAGTGGCATGCCCAACATGATTTCACATACATCATGAGAAATGAAAAAATAAATAAAAAGTACTGCTGATGGTCTTTACATGCTCTTGTATTTTAAATCCACACCCAACACAATCTTTCTAATGATATTCAACAAATAGATAGTGGTATAACCAACATGTTTTCGCATACATCATGAGAAATGAAAAAATAAATAATAATAAAAAACACTGCAGCTGGTCTTTTATACACACTTACTGAGCAGCTGATCCCTCTTTTCTAAGTAATTGAAAGAAAAAAAAATCATGCACAAAGACCCTAACAAACCAAGCTTTATTCTCTGGGGAGTTATTTCATTGTGTGTCAGAGTGTGATGGCCCATACACATGCATCCAGTGATTGTACATGTGGCATGCACGTAGCGGACTAAACTGTCCAAATTGTAGGACCCACCATAGATGGGTCATGGCCCGAATTCAGATTGATTGACCGTCTGTCCAATTTGTAACACATCTTATTGATGGATATTTGCTGGCTGTATCTAGACGATTAATATTTCCATTTTTACCACGTTAGATATTCAGTGCAACTTTTGGTCATCTGGTGAAAGGCCCGTGGATTGGACAGTTTAATTTCAGCTACATATATGCCATGAATACAGTTGCTGATTGCATGCATATGAACAACACATTGCCAGAATATAAAATCTCTCTCTCTCTCTCTCTCTCTCATCTTGATGCTGTAAATAGCTGGCTTCCAAGGGTGACGATTGGAGTGCCTTCGCCCATAATCATAGTCAAGTTCATTTCTTTCTCAAGAATCCGATCGAGCTCTGACACCACGTAGTTCATTGCAGGCCGTCTCTCACTAGATGGATTCACACAGTGGGCCATCAGCCATATCAACTCTTTCATGCTTTCGTCTGTGAAGCTGGTGCTCAATCTAGGATCTATGATGGCAGCAATGTCGCTGGTGTCCTGATAGTTTTGCACCTTCACGAGAATGGATAGGCAAATAATTCCCTATTTAGCTAACAGCAGTTCCAAGTATTTAAGGTGTCGTTAAGCACCTTGGATTTGGATTCTAATACCAATCCAGGATTTTTAATTACCGAGAATTTCCTTCTATCAGTTGTATTTGGCAGACTGGATTTTCAATCCTGTGGAATTCAGAAGTTGTGTCGGGCAACCTGGGTCACAGAGAGGAGAGAGCAGTTGTGACAGTTGGAAAGGATTGAAAATCTTTGATTTTTCAATCCACCCTTCAGAGAAGAATAAAAGGGCCCCTTTTGAGGATTTCCAATCCTAGGTGGATTTGAAATCCACCAAAATTCAGGGTGCCAAACATGACTTGGATTCAAATTCCAGGATTGAAAGTTCTGACTGCCCAAAATCCATGCTGCCAAACAACCCGTAAAATCCTTTCACAGAGACCCAACTTGAAAAGAATCTGAGTCTTTGCTATGAATGCATGTAAATGTCTATAATATTCATATGAACATATGTTTACTAATCCCACATATATGTATAGTGGCCCATCCCACATGCATGCTTCCTCATTTTCCAAGATGGCACACGGGCAGAAAATCCAGGCCATCCATGAAGTGGGACCCACTGCATAGATGGCTAAAGGGAAGTTGGTTCAGATGTCATTTTGTTTTGTATATTGTGCCCAACATATGTGGCTGATTCTGGGGTGTCCACCTGATGGACCGCTCAGATGTTCCATCTGTGTGCCATGTTGGCATATGAGGACAAACCTCTTCATTGATATGAGTTGATTCCATTCCTGCAGTAAGCTAAACATGGGTATCTTTTAAGAGGTATTACAAATGCTCAACCCAACACTATGTACAGCTTGCTAGCGTTTTCAGTTTGTAACAAGTGGAGCCTGTGTTTTCCATGACAGACCCTCTTGTGGATGGCCCATATACCAAGTCTTCCAATTGGAAGACCCTTCAATTGGTGTCATGCAAATAGCTGGTTGAGGAAATACAACAACACCCACATTCAATATAAACGGTCAGTGATTCGATAGCAAGGATCTTCCAATCTGGGAAATTTTAGGTGCTTGGGGAACCCATGGTCGGCCTATTGTATCGGCAATTTAAATTATTGAACTACCACTTGCACAAACTGAAAACCTGAGCAAATGCATATTGCCAGGTCGAGTACCGTATGATACATCATCTTGTCAATTGAGCCATCTGTAGATAGAGTTTTGATCATATGATAGGAGAAGAAAAAAAGAAATACCCATTCCACCATGCTTTGATTGGATTCGGAAAATCGTGATTTTAAAGCTTCCTGCCCACTTACTAGCTCCAGAAGGAACACTCCGAAACTATATACATTGCTCTTGTTAGAGAATCTTCCAAACTCTATGAACCTACACAATCAAATGAGAGAAATTAATCATAGAAAAATATCAAGTAACCATCATCATTGTCGTCATAGCATTGTCTCAGCTATTTGGGGTCGGCACATACATAAAAGGTAATGATGGTAAACTATTTTTGTTGGTGGATCTCTAGCGATTTGTCTGTTACAACTGAATCATGGATGGTAATAATCCATTGTTGTGTAATGGGTAAATACATGCAGCCGTATCCAACTATAACCTGAGTTCATCTTGATCAAATTACATAATAAACTACTGAATTATCATATTTATAATATATGAAATATATACATTTTTATTTAAGCACAAACGCCTTACCCATATCAGAATATGTGATCAGTATCATGCTATCTACATAAGAATGTTTACCATACAGATACTATGGGCATAACAATGCAAGAATCCTCATTATAAAAAATACAGCATCTAAATATATTGACAAAAATGAATTTAAATTAATATATGCAGTTCATGACAACATTACGTATAAGTAGACAATTTACTATATCATAATGGTGCAACAACATAACTTCTAAGGACCGTTTGGATGCAAGCAAAATTGTTTCCGTGTGGGCTAATTAGGTCATGTTGTCTACAGTGGGCTATCCAGGCCATGCTTTCTTTGACTAGCTATTCTCTTCCTTGTTTGCCAAACACCTGGAACAGAGAGTAAAGATGGACTATGGCACATGCGGGGAGCTTAATGTAAGTGGCGGCATGTGTAGTTTTTAAATGTATATGCACATTGAAACGTGTGGCATATGTGCACGTGTGGTGTGTAAACATGGATGGTTGCACATGCGGCACATGTGACGCATGAGCATGAAACATTGTGTTCTGGCGTGCACCGAATTAGGTATAAGCTATCCTCATTGTCACTCCCAAAAATTTCAGAAAGAGATTGTTACACTCGAAATTTGGCAACAATTGTCCTTATTTCCCAAGTTCTTGTGCAAATATGGGTTGGTGAACCACGGACAAGCTGTCTACCCCGGACAGCCTGCGCCAGCACAAATTTGTTTGAATATGAATAATTCCTAAGTTTATTAGAATCAGAATGTTAGCAGTATGATCGAGTCGTGCCCAAGTCAGAAAGCTCAAAGGATATTGCCATCATTATGATTTAAAATGGTCCCACTCCATTTTGGTCAATTACTCTATATTTAACTGAATTATTGCAGGTCCTTACTCATGGCTTAGTGTTAGGCTCACAGGAGTTTCAAAATTAAGGTCATTGGTTCGAGTACCCATTGGTGTGTGTGGGTGTGAGGGTGTGTGCGTTAAAAAAGAGTGAATTATTGCAGTTCAGCAGACTTATATTTCTTAATTCTGAAATGGAAAATCAGTTTTGAATTCAATGAAGTTGATAAATACTCTGGATCTAGGAAAACATCATCGGCCACGATTCGAGAAGATGGGCCTGCAGCATCAATTCTACCAAGTAAATTTGTGAGCCCTGCATCGGCCACCTTAGCTACGAAGTTTTCATCTACGAGTACATTTCTCGTGTTGAAATCCTTGTGCAACAATGGAGGATTCAGAGCATGCAGGTGTTCCAAACCTGCATCATGTGGAAAAAAAAAAGGATGGGAAACTTGCATTGTCAAACAGGCAGCATCATTTCAGAAAGTAAAGAAAGTAAAATCCAATATATAAGTCCAAGAAATTCAGACCCATTATAGATATTCCAGTTTGTTAAGCCCACATGCCCATCTATATCATAGTTCAAATACCCAAAAAACTGACTTGGCCTGATGTCTAGCCAGGTCAGCTTGACTTGAAGACTCGACCAGGTCTTGGCTCAACATTTAAATTTGAAATATTTATAACAGTAGTAAATAATCAAAATAGTAATGTTTAGGATATCAAATAGCTAAACTAACAAATGCAATCGCTTTGGTAGCTAAGGCCGTGAATTCAAAACTCGCTACTTCTTAACTTCTACAAGAAAAAAATGACAGTTGACCAAGCTTGTGACTCAGCTTAAATCACCATGAGTCATGTTGAGTCGACTGAGTCCACAATCAGACTCAATGGGTCTCGTTGATTCAGGACCAAGCCACATTCACCAGCTAGTTCTCAGTGAATTGACTTGAAACCTCATCAAGTTGAGTTGACTCAGCCTGGTTCTGAATCAAATCACCGAGCTTTAGAATTGTGACCTGTGTGGCCACGTGCCAATATTTGGTGGACATCTGAATTACGCATCGAGTGGGCCACAACATGTATTCTGAATGAGGGCAGTTGGCAGTTCTATTTACAACCTTCCATTGTTTCATACATGTGTGGCCCACCTGATGAGTTGATCGTCTGATATTTGGGCTAGGTCCTATACACGGTACGCCACCTAATGCATGCATTGGATATCCACATTTAGAAGTGCATGTAGAGAGGTATATATGGGCTTAGGAGAGCTCTAGACCATCTTGTATTTTATTTTACCAAGAGAAATCCAATACCAGGAAAGCCACCAATGCTCCCTGATTTTGCAAATGATCACCTTTAGCTGCTCCCAGAGCTACTGAAAGCCTATTCTTGAATTCTAGCAGTTCATTGGAGATCTGAGCTGCACCTAGAGAAAAAAAAAACCCATAGATCTATGTGACCAACTTGCCTATAAGTTCATATTGGAAGTAACAACACAATTACCAGTAATGAGTAATTACCATATAAGTGACTGGAAACACTGCCATTAGGTATGTACTCATAAACAAGCATTTGCTGGTTGTTTTCCTGGCAATATCCCAAAAGAATCACAATATTTCGATGCCTGATGGATGACAAGTAGCGTACCTAATAGAAAATTAAAACTTCATTATATAATGTTTGAATGATAAGAAAAACCAGAAAATGCAGATATTGATGCATATCATTACACGTGCATATGATTGTATGCTATCTTGTATAACAGAGATTTCTATAAAACAGACTGCATAATCAGTCCAAAATATGTTATGCATAGACTCATATGCTGTAACACGGTCTATATTATATGTTTTACTTTGTAATTACAGAACTAGATACTACAATAAGAGCCTGAGCTCTCTGTTCAAAACTTCTCTGTTGTGCATCTAGTTTGTAGATGTGGGGTTCATGTTGGTCAATCCAAGCAATTGATCTGATGGCCCCATATGGATGGACCATTTCCCTTAATATCCCAAATTGGAAGATCCTAGCCATCGAATCTTTGGTTTTTCCTACACTGAATGTGGTTTATTTCCACATTCTTTTTAACCACAAATTTGCATGCCAACAGTGGGAAGGTTAGAGTTGACCAGTTGAGGGGATTTTTCGGGTATGGTCTATCCATAATGGGCCATCAGGTCAATGGCTTGGATAAACCAACCATGGGCTCCATATGTACATCCTTGTTGCAAATAGGGAATTTCCCTGGTCGAAACAAATGGGGAACTTGGCCTCTTACAATAACTCTTTTAGAAGTATATAAAATTGTTTTATTTTTTGTTATTTTGAATATTTAAATTCACTTGTCTTTTATTTCCTTTGTTATACATATTGAATGCTTCTTCTTCTTCTTCTTTTTTGGCCCTTGATTGGTGTTCTTTGTTAAGAAAACAGTTACCCACCTAGTAAGCCGTGTTTCGAGTGACCTGGCCCATTTGGGTGGTTGTTTCCAGTCCAAACTGGTCTGATCTGGGTGTTAAAACACAGGCTCTACCGACTCAATTCAGTGCATCCATAACTAAGTAACACGATCTCTATTTCATAATCTCATGTGGATAAAGATGCGATTACCTCTTCGATAAGTTCCTGATTAGGTGCACCAGGCCGCCTTTTGATGGCCACAATCATCCCATCATTAAGCAAACCCTTGTACACTTCTCCAAATTTTCCTTGCCCGATCAGATTGATATCGCTGAAATTCTTTGTAGCCAGGTTTAACTCATCCAACATAAAACGCCTCGCCTCTCGTGAGTCGGATGGGTGAGGGCCACCTCTCAGAAGAGACAATTCAATGCCTTGTTCCGCTGCAAATTGTCAAGAAAACCACATGATTACTTTCTTCAGACTGAAATCCACATGACTCTCACATACTCTTAAGTTGGCGTTTGGATTCATTAAATAATTGAATTGCAATAATTAGTTCAATCTAGCGGAAATTACCAAATTATAAGTACCTTTGTAGTAATAGTATTCAAATTGCAAAAGTTACTTTCAAGTTGGAATTGGAAGGAATTTAACTGCAATTTGAATACTATGGAAGGTAAATGCAATTTGGCCATTTCCAGTTAATTGAGCTGCTATCCCAATCGAATTCAGTAGTGCACCCAAACACATCCCAAAAGTAAGGCTATGTACCTTGAAGTGATGGATCTGAAGAACCTGTCTCAGAAGTTCTTGAAACACTCCTCTTATGTAGTAGGCAGAACCATAGGAATACAAGTAGTGCCACCAATCCAACAGCTCCTGCAGCGCCTCCAAGTATCACTGCAAGAGATGTTGTCATTTGGTACGTGCCACACTTCAATGATGCAGAACAGGAGCCTGGAAATATATATTCCTAAACATCGAAGCTGAAATATAAAGGACATTACTTGATGTCAACAGAATCACCAACTGAAGACCTACAAAAGAATGACAGCCTGTTTGGCAGACACCTAAAGATTGGTTCATCTCATTTTAGTTTACTGTGATTATGCATTAGGAATCAAATTTTTTTTGACAACCAACAATCATGATCTCTAATACATAATTACGGTTATCCAAAATGAGAAAAACTCATTTTTAGGTGTCTACTAAACAGGCTCTTAGAAGATGCCAATGACATGTCCTAATTCAAGATACCAAGATCCATAGAAACATGTTTACGGAATTATCGAACACAGGAATGCTGATTCAAGAAAGCCCATCTTCAGGTGTCAAACACCTGTGCCAGATGTGCAATCATTCCAGATGCCTGTGGCATCCGGGACTTTCATCACACATGCATATTGAACATGATCGTTGATGTCATTTTTCTAATAATCTATTTCTTGATACACATGTCCCACCTGATAAAAAGACCAACCATACTTTTGGGCTAATGAACATTAACCACAGGCACCAACCAACATCCCGGATTCTGCACACAAGCATTTGTGTCGGTTGAAGATGGGGCATCTGGAATTAGCATCGCCTTGTCGAACCTGTTTCAATTACATGATTCTGATTGCATCTCCATATTGATAGTCCTAAGAAGGATCGATATAGTGTCAATTTCCGCTCTTTCTTATTGTTATAGAATTTTAAAATATAACATATTTCAAGCAATTCCATGTTTCTTACTCCAAATCCAAAATCCTGTTATCCATCGATGATCATACTCTACTATGAATGAGTAAATAAAAGAAAAGAAGAAAAATCTTGAATTATGTCAACATATTTCAATTTCTGGCAAGAGTAGTTCAATACCTGCAACCTTTTCCCGCAAAAAGATCGCAGCACAATCTCAACAATGCTTCGCTTCATTCGCCAACATTGATTGATTCAATCACATTCTCCACACACCCACATTGCCGATACAAAAAATCACCCACATTCACATCAAGAATCCTCCTTGGCAGATCCAAACAAACCGACAACCAATTGAAAAAAATGAGATACCTAAAGACGGTTCCACCCAATTCCCATCGAAACTAATCTGGAAAGTTCCTGTAAAGACAGTGAACCGATCCACCAAATGCTTCTTGAGTATTTGAAGAGCACAGCTTGATTTGAACAAGCTTCACTTCATATCAATTCAATCAAAATTCCCATTCGTGCATGTGTTGTCCTAATCAAAATTCACATGCATTCTTCCTCATTGGACCCCAACAAAACCTCCCACATCAATAGAAAAGAAATCAACGAATACCCAGATGCCGCCCCATGGCATCTAGAGAACAGTTCCACCTGCTCCTAAACGAATCCGATTCATGATCTCCCAATCGAAAACAATCCCAACTCGCCGGCTTTCAAAAAAGTAAGACCCTCCAACTGCTCTCGGATCCCAATACAACCAACACTCACCTTAGGCCAGGAGAATCTGTACTGTATTTGGATTAATTAAATCGAGTCCGCTTCTCTGTATCATCGTTTCGAATACCGACAATGCCGACAGACGGACAATGACCCCACACCGACAGTCTGGGCATAAAAACACCATCAAACCACCATTTCAAAGTTCAAACCAGTTAAAAATTTCAAAAACAAACATTTTTTTCTTCTTATTTTGATGTTTCAAAGAAAACCCATGTGAGCAAAATTCAAATGGATGGTAAAAAACCTCCCCCAAAAAAAACATGGGTCTCGAACAGTACATACATACATAGAGAGAGATATAGATAGATATATTGAGAGAGAGAACATGGGTCTTGAATAGTATACACAGAGAGAGAGAGAGAGAGAGAGAGAGAGAGAGAGAGAATTTGAATAATAGGGGCTGTAAAGCAGTTTGAAGGGGTTGTCTGGTACTGCAACTTGGAGGGATTTCGAGGGTTTTTTTTTTGCCATCCTGTCCTATTTTTGGGATGTTGGGCAATGGCAGGAGAGAGAGAGAGAGAGAGAGTGAGAGAGACTCTCCTTTTTTTTTTTTAAATTTAATTTTTTTAAAACCATATATCCATCTATTGAAAGCTGTGGGCTTGTGTTGTTGCTAACATCCAGCTGCATTGACGTTCCTCCAACCGAAGGAAAAAAAAATAAAATACAATAAATAAAAAAATAATAATAAGAGCTTTGCTAAGCACATGTGCCAGAGTGTCACACATGTGCAATAGAGAATCCATCCAGAAGGTGGGTCAAAATATGTAAGTGTTCTTGCACAAAAAACATATCTGGTCCACCCATCAGGTGGGCCACAATCTAAAAAACATCTGAACTGGTTAGAATTTTTTATCAATAGAGTTTTTTTTTTTTTTTCAAGAACGATGGTCCACCTGACTATTAGACCAACCTGATTGTAGGGCCAGGGAATCTACCTGATTGTAGTCTTCTGATGCATGGATTGGATTATGTACTTATCTGCCACGCTGGCAGAAATGGTGGCGTGTGCATGAGCTAAGTTGTACATACACGTCTGGGCATAGCAAAGCTCTACCAAGCAAGACTCCTATGATAGTTCTACCATTCTACCCTACATATGGAATAGTTGTACATCAATCCAGACCGCTCATATCTCAATCCAGACCGCCCATATCTCCTAACCAAGTGTGGATGGAGAGATAGTGACCATCTGATTGTTTTTTTCTCCCTTGGAATTCGAATCACTAACCATTTTAATTTCAACCATTCATTCGATAGCCCTCAATTAAATGGTGAGGATTGATTGATCAGTTTGGTTTTAAGATATGATCAACTTGGATCATTTGGATAACCGTGTAGGTAAAGGGATAGGGATGTGTCACCACATTCCATCACATATAGAACTTTACAATCTTTCCTGCCAACGTGGCACTTTCGTAGGAGATCGGTACCATGAAAACTATAGGCCGTACAGTTAAGATCACCTGGGGAGAAAATCAGGTGGTCTGACTCAACAAGCAGCTCTGGCCCACCCGGTGAGCTGATTAGTCTGATTTTTGAGAAGGGTGATATCGATGGTGGGGCCTACCTTTTTCATGGTACTGATGTCCTGCACAAGTGGCATGTTGGCAGGAAAGGTGGTATGTTGGCTTGATCAGTTTTCCTTTTTAAACGGTGGTTAACTATCACAGGAGTCTTCCACAATAAAATAAAATTAAATAACGGCTATATTTCTTGCCAATGGGTAAGTGCACCTGCACTTTGTAAGTGGACTCGCCTCTCACGTGAGAATAAGCCACACGTGTGCTGTATCGAAGCCTCTACTGTTGCGATCCCCACTTTGCATATGCCACGTGTCAATAATTAGGCCTGTACGATTAAAAGGGAGCCGAGTTGTGTACATAGCTTTTGGACGGCTGATATTCGTTAATTTGTTTTGAACACATGTGCCCCCACATGTTGATCTTATTTGCTTGGTTTTGAGATATGATATCCATCCAGTGGTGATTCGATGATGAGCGTTTCTGATTCAGCACGCGTGCCTTGTTTCCACGTGTGAGACGAGTGTACTTGCAAAAACGAGTCGAGAGAGGAATGCCCATGAGCAAGTGGTATGAAAAGTTCTACTCATTTCCCTCCACAAGGTACAACTGGAAAATATATCTGGTGATCTGGAACGTTGATCTGGTGTCCTATCATCTGGATGGGCCACATGCCAAAAAATAGAGTGATTAGACAATCAATAACATCTATTTGTTGTGATTTTTTGTGTGTGGCGGAATGGAACCATTTACAACCATTCCCTTTGCAGACCCTTTGCCGGATGGATACCGAAGACTAATTCCCTTGGTTTTTGGGATGTGATCTTGCCCCATAGTATCCTACCTCAGCAACGGTCCAGATCACCTTACATGTTTGGCACGTGTACAATGATCTGTGCAGCTATCTGCACACTATCATTCCTCAAAAAAATTTTCTTGGTCCGTATTTCGTATACACATGGGTTTGATTGATCATTTGAAGAGAATACAAATAAAATAATAAATAAATAAATATAGTATAAAAATATATACGTAAATAAATGAAAGCTGGTGAAGTAGTGAAAGAATATTAGTTATTATTATATTGGAGGATAGAGGGTCCAGTTTTGAGGAATTATACGATCCTCGACCGAGGATATGCACACCATACTCGGGTTTTATATACAAGTGGGGCCCATTATCTGGTGTTCTAGATCAATGATCTGTTGAAACTGGTTGTCGATGGACTATGCATCAAAAACTACCTAAATAGAACAATCTTAGCCTTTCGATTTTGCGGCCCGATAGTAGACGGTTGAGAAGAGAGATATACAGCCAGGTGCTGGTATAACATCACCAGTGCACCGCATGCCATCAGAACCATAACATTCACGGCATATGGCGCCCGGCTATTGTGGGGCCCAAGTCAATCGTGAAATCGATCCACTCCGTCCATCGTGTTGTCCCCACCATACTAATCAATGAGAAAAAAAAAATAAGGCTGATCTGGAACTTATATGGGCCACATGGCAGGGAACAATGTAAACTCATTCCTAAGACATCTAAATTCACGTGGTGTGGCCCACCTGGGTGTTGGAATAGCCTGATTCTTGGTTTCTTCCTTCATCGTAGTTTTCACGTCTGAGGAATGGATTAGATGTTATATACACAGCATGGTAGGCCCCACGAACTTTGGGGAAGGTTTTATTAGTTGGGTGTTCCATCCCATCTGTTCCTTGCGGTGTGGCCCACCTGAATTTTCAATTCGGAGGATTTTGGCAACATGATCTAACATAAAAGGGTGCATCTAATGGACGGGTGGATTCAATGCACAGTTTACGTGGGCCCCACAGCAAGTTGTGGTGGTATCGATACCATGAGAACACACCTCAATATCTGGTACATGCAAAGTCCGTGTAATCCCCGGCGACCGGGACGCGGATTGCGTACTGACAGCGTCAGCAGCGACGTGGCTACTGACAGTGCTATGTGGGCCCCGCATAATATATACGTGTTTTATCCAAGCCGTCCATCAACGTTTCCAAGGTCATTATAGGGAATCATCCCAAAAATAAGGGAGATCCAAATCTCGAGTGGACCACACCACAAGAAAATAGTGGAGATTGAATGCCTACCATTGAAAGCCTCCCAGGATTCACTGTAATGTTTATTTCTCATCTAACCTGTTGATCATATCACGCACACCTGGATGAAGAGAAAGCACAAATATCAGCTTAATCCAAAAGTTTTGTGGCCCCCTATGAAGTTTTTAACGGTGAGTGTTCAATCACCTCTCTTTCCTGCTGTGTGTTCCATATGAGATTTATATCTGACTCATTTTTGGGCTCATACCATAAAATACTTTATAAAAATTATTGGATGGTGTGGATAGAACACGTACATCATGATGGGCCCATAGAGCACTGTCAGTACCACCTCCCTACTGAGGCTGTAAGTAGGCAATCCAACCCGACGACAGGGAGCAGATTTGGTGGGACCCCGGATCCAATGAGGTGGGTGGGACTGCTGTCTTTGGGGCACTCTGTAATGTACGTGACTACATCCAAGCCGTCCATCCATATTTAAATTTCATTTTAGCGCGTGATAAAAAAAATGAAGCACATCCAAATCTCAGGTGAACCATAATACAGGAAACATTGGTGATCAACCATTAAAAACTCCTAGTGGGCCACAAAAGTTTTATATCAATCTGATATTTGTGTGGTCTCTTCATCCATATCTTTGTAACCTAATCAACAGGTTGGATTTTAAACAAACATTCCATTGTTCCCCATGAAGTTGTTAATGGTGAGGGTTTGAATCACTACCGTTTCCTGTGGTATGGTGCATATAAGATTTCGATCTGCTTCATTTTTGGAATTATGTCTTAAAATAAGCTTTCAAAACGTTTGGACGGTGTGGATTTAATGTACATACTTCAATGTGAGCCCCACAGTCAGGGGTCCCACCCACCTCGGTGGATCCGTGGTCTGACTCACCTAATCCGCCGCCGACTGGTAGTCCCTGTACACGGACGCACTATAGGGCCCACCGAAATGTTCGCGTGAAATGCATTCCGTCCGTCGGTTTCCAAACACGTTAGAATATGAGACCAAAAAATAAGAAGATCCAAGCTCAAGTGGGCCACGCCGTACAAAACAGTGGGGATGGAACGGCCACCGTTGAAACCTTCATGGGACAACGAAAGTTCTGGATAGGGCTTACATTTTTTTTCGTTTCAGTTAATCCTGGTGAGAATAACCTTGAACGGTTTGGATGGCATATAAACATCACAGTGGGCCTCAGAAAGTGGGTGTTTCCGATTTCCATCATCATTTTTCTCGTATGGTATGGACCACTTAATCTATAGATCTACCTCATTTTTGGGCTCATGTTTTGATATGAGCTGAAGAAACTGATCAACGGAGTGGATGTCACTAGGACATCTCTGTGGGCCCCACATACCTTCCCTTAGGGCGAAGGATCATATTGCAGGGGGCGCGGATTAGCTACTGACACGTTGAGTAGCGAGACTCGCTACTGAAGTGACGTGACCCAGTTCTGTGGGCCCACCATGATGTATCTTTTGTATCCACACTGTCCATCCATTTGAAAAGATGATTTTATGGCATAAGACAAAGAATGAGTCAAATCCAAAGCCACAATGGACCTCACCTTAGAAAACAGTGGATAGAGTGATGCCCACCATTAAAAACTTACGAGGGTCACCGAAGTTTTCGATCAATATGATATTTGTTTTTTTCCCTTATTTCATGCCTTTTTTAACTTATGAACGGTGTGGATCTCAAATAAACATTATGTTGGACCGTAGAAGATTTCAACTGTAGGCATCACTCTCCCTAGTGTTTTCTGTGGTGGGATCCACTACTGCTTTGGATCTGCCTCATTGTTTGGTTCATGTCCTAAAATGATCGAGTCCGGATCGTCTATTATCTGGTCAACAGGGATTTCCTGTTTCCCTAATGGTTTGGCGTCCGAAGCTTTATTTTGTTTTTTATTTTTGTTTTTCTTGTATTTTTAAAGTGTGTGGTGACGTGGACCAATGAGGATTAGGGTAACAGGAAATCCCTGTTGACCGGATCCCGACTCAAAATGGTCTCTCCAAATGGATGTACTGTATGGATATAACACATACATCATGGTCGGCTCCACGGAATTTCGTGACGTCACTTCAATACTGAGTCTCGCCACATAACTTGTCGGTAGCTAATCCGCGTCCTATTGCAGATTTGCAGGTAGCATCAAAATTGCAGGAGAAAAGCTTTGTACGCTGGCTGAGTGTGATGGACCATACGCAGCACTTAGAAAATGCACACGTGGCATACAACTGATTCACATTAAACCGTCCAAAATGTGGGTCCCAGTTCTGATGCATAACGTACCAAAAATTAAGGGTTGTTTTATTATCTGACTATCAGATTGGTACACATTCAATGGACGGCTAAAGCAAACAAGTGTCTACGGATCAAAGGTTAGGATTGTTCAACCAAAATATTTTGTGACTGCTACTGATGGATGTGGGTCCCACATTTGGTGTCTGTTGCATTTGAGTTCAAATGTGAAACGTGTACCATTTATCCGCGCCTGCGTATCTTGCGTCAGCCTCTGCAAGAGTATCAAATAATGGTTGTGGGACCCGGAGTAGTTAGGGGTTGGTCCTGTCCATATGCACTGCCATGTCCAAACCTCACAAAAGGTGGGACCCACAGTGGAGTAGTCTTATTCAAAAAATCAGATCGGCTGGACAATCTTGACCGTTGATTACTGCTCATTTGTTCACTGAATTTGGACCGTCTACTGCATTTACTTTTACCAGCCACTCGATTTCGAACTACTGGGCTTTAAGGGTTCACTCGTATTGCTGTCATTTCTCACAAATTAAAGCAAGTTACGCATAATCTAAGTGAATCCGCATGGGAAAAGGTACTATGCGCTCGACGTCAGGATTAGAGGTCTAGCTGTGTGGGCCCCACCGTGATGCGTGTCGACCATCAACACCGTGCATTTGATGGGTACCCTATAAATTATGGGATATCCCAAAAATCAGCCGTATAGAGAACTCAGGTGGGCCATACCATCTAAAATCATGTGAAACACCATGCATTTGATGGGTACCCTCTAAATTATGGGATATTCCAAAAATCAACCGTATACAGAACTCAGGTGGGCCATACCATCTAAAATCATGCGAAACACCGTTAAAACATATAAAAGCACTTGGTGGGGCCCACATGAGTTTTGAATGCTGCTGAAACTTGGTTTGAAACCTCATGCAAGTGGGACACACATAATGGATGGGCTGGATTTACAAACCACATCTATGTGGGCCCAAAAAGCTGATTATGAATGTTTTAATGGTGCACGGCCCCTTCCCCCTTCCTTCTGTATGTGGTGTGGCTCACAAAGTCATGAATTGACTTGATTTTTGAAACCGAGGCCCATGATAGAATGGTGTATCTGACTGATGGGTTGGATGTTCGAAACGCATCATGGCGGGGCCCACACAGCTCGACCTCATGCGACGAACTCGTGAGGTCGAGCGCATAGTACCTTTTCTCATATATATATATATATATATATATATATATATATATATATATATATATATATATATATATAAAATTGTATTATCTGCATTCAAACATTTGATATTAATCAGTGCTTCGAAGTTTCTCGTGGTTAACATGGAGTGTGTGTACTGACATGAGTGTGTACTAACAAGCTAACTAGAAAAAAAATAAAAATAAAATAAAATAAAATAAAAAATGGAGTGCACCCGGTGAAGTCAAAATGTTGTAAATGGCGGGTGATGGTAATGATCATGTGGAAGCAGTAATAATAGGATATATATATATATAATTGTATTGATGGTATAACCAACACTTGGGGTCTTGGTATCGTTCCCTAGCGGGGGTGGCTAACATGGAGCGTGTGTACTGACAAGCTAACCTAAAAAAAAAAAAAAAAAAAACACTAGAGTGCACCTAGTGAGGTCAAAATGTTGTAAATGGTGGGTGATGGTAATGATCATGTGGAAGCAGTAATAGATGACAAGAGTAATAGTAAAATAAGGCACGAAGTGTTGGCTAGCTATAACAACAGTAACATGTAAAGAATTTAGTTGATCTAAAGGTATAAATAAAAGATAAATGTGAAGATTTTTTTTCTCATTCCAATCCAATTAAATCCGAACATTATCTTTCAATTCTCATTTCAATTACCGGTCCTTTACTTTCACCTGTTATTTACATTTATAGTGTAATTCGTAAGGTTAATAAAATACTTGGTAATATTAGTTGTAAATTGAGTCTAAGCTTTTACTTTGGATTTAGTCTTCCATCTAGCAAAAGTGTTTCACAACCGTTATCAATGATTAACGATAAGAATCCATTTCCCATTCTTAGTTTATTTGTATCCCAAAGTATTTTTCGTATGAACGGCAAAGTTATAATCCATAATTAGAGAATTCTCTGAATATCACTTGATCTTATTTACACACTAAGCCAGTGGTTGAATAGACAATCAATCTCACCAGATATTGGTCATATATTGCATATTTGTCTATCTCAGCACTCAAGGTCATAACTGTTTGGTTTAAATTAAGCCTCAAATTTAATTCTGGCACGCACGCATTTACTACAAGACCAAATTAACACAAACAACGCGTAACAAGTTTTGGCATACCCAATGAAACAATAAACTATTTGGTTGCCATAAATATTTATTGTACACTAGCCGTACAAACGAGCAACAAGTTTTAGTACGCCTAATGAAATTACCACTTAATTAAAAACTAATTAATTGTCATAAATATGTACTGTGCATCAGCTGTGCAAATGAGCAATAAGTTTTGATACACCCAATGGTGATACTACTATTGAAAAAAAAATTATTTAGTTGTAATAAATATACATTGTATACCAGTCGTGCAAACAAGCAACAAATTTTGGCACACCCAATAAAACTACCACTAAAGAAAAAACTATTTGACTGTATTTACGAGTATTGGCCCTGCAAATGATGCCACGCTCTATGGAACTGCCACTAAGGAAAAATAATAATACTTGGTTGCCATAAATATATATTATAAACCAGCTGTGCTGTGCAAACGAGTGACAAAAAAAAAAACATATGGGGACATTAATTTTTGGATTATAAATCCATCTAAAGTGGGTCCCACTGTTGGCTCACTCCGGACTCTTACTAATTCCAAGTGTACGGTAGGGGAGAATTGAGGGGCTCGGCTTCGGTAGATCCCTAACCGTGGGGCACACCATGAGGTATGTACATTACAGCCAAGCCATCCATCCATTTTGAAAGATCAATTTATGGCATGATCTCCAAAATAAAGCAGATTCAAATCTCAGATGGGCCACACCACACGAAACAGTGGTGATTGACCATTAAAAACTTCTGGTGTGCTACAAACGTTTTGGATCTAGCTGATACTTGTGTGGTCTCTTCATCCAGGTCTTTGTGACCTTATCAACAGGTTGGATGGAAAATAAACATTCTGGTGGCCCTCAAAATTTTTTTTTTAATGGTGAGTAATCAATCACCAATGTTTCCTGTGGTGTAGTCCACCTAATAGTTGTATCTACTTCATTTTTTTGGATCTTGCACTAAAATAAGCTTTCAAAAAGGATGGATGGCGTGGATTTAAGGAACATACATCATGGTGAGCCCCACAGTCAGGTCGGTGGATCCACCGCATGATGTAAGGCCGACATCATATCATTCCCATCGTCCCATTACTCTATGATATAGTCTGCGGGTCGTTGCAGGTTACTGGCGCTAATGAATCCTAGGTGGGAAAACGTGCATCAGATCTACCCCATCCATCAGGTATACTGCAGCATTATCACCGTCGATTCTAAAACTCAGCTCAATCCAAGACTCAGGTGGGCAACATCATAGGGAACAGTATAAAATCATGTTTAAAACTTCTAAACCCCATTCCTGTAGTCCACGGGAGTGATCGAATGTCCTGACTTTCTTTCACCGTTTTGGATTCTCTTCCATTGTTAGAAGCTATTCAAAGAGATTTCTTAACCTCTTAGGAAAAGACATCCAAACAAATGTTTGGTGGACACTGGAATTATAATCTATGAACTAGAGTTCATGATGATTTCAGTTTGGTGGTCACTAGAATTTTAATCCATCGACTAGATTTCAAGATAATGTTACTCACCTATATTCATCTACAAAACTTGAGTTTCAAATATAAAAGGTGTATGTGGATGGATGGCATGGATGAAACACATGCATCAATGTGAGCCCAGCAATGAATTTTGTATTCAGCTGCATCTAGGGGTGTACACCTAGTCAAACTGAGCCGAGCTGGCCTCAGCTCAGCCACTGGTTGACCCCAGCTTGAATTCGGCTCAGCTCAGTCCTCAAGCTTGACTGGCCAGATTGGTTCAGTTCAGTCAGCAGCTTGGGCCAGTTCAAGCCGAGTTCGAGCTAAAATTAAGCTTTTGCAACATTTTTACAAACACATGCGGTACACTTTCAATATCTCACTGTACGAAAGATAACAATAGCTGTTTACAAGTATTTCATTAAACATCTTATAGGTAACATCAAAATCAAGGAAAAATGATATTTGTTTCATATACATACCTTCATTATCACTAGCTGACACTTGTTGAGTCATTTCATCAAACACTTGGTGAGTAACATCAATATCAAAGTAACCGGGTCATCAAGCTAGTTTGATTCGAGTTGGGGTTCGATCCGATCCGAGTCGAGTCGAGCTCAGGTAAACTCAAACTTGGTTTGAAATTTGTTCGAGCACAAAAAATCACCTCGACTCGACTCAAACTTAGCTTCAAACCAAGTCGAATTGAGCTTTTTCAATTGGAGTCGAGTTGAGCGAGTTGAGCGAGCTAACTCGGTTTGTGTACACTCCTAGCTGTATCTTGCACTGAAATTGAAGCCAAATCCTTGGATTAATCTAATCTTTTCGGGTGATTTCAAACATATGATAAAATATACCATGAAATGTACATTGGACCAAATGCAATTTCATACCACTTAATTCCTGCTGAAGATTCTAACAGCTTCTAAAGATTTAATTGCATTTATCCTGGTATGGTACGTCAAATGATAAGATTGGACAGAATATACACATCATGGTGGGCCCCACACACAATTTAAATAATTTTAATTATGGGACTTCTCATGTCAACCTTTTCCCATGATGTAGCTCACTTGCGTGTTAAACTGGTCTGATTTGTCTAAACACAGGGTGACAAACCTGATGGATTGGATAGATCTCATCCACGTGAAGTTGTTCCATTCACATCAGCAAAAGTCACGCCTACAACTGCCTATGAGTGAGGTGGGCCCGTGGGGCACCTGGTCCCACTTGCTTCCACCGTTAATTTGGGAGGGTGAGTGTACCTTTAGCCCCATATTCCATTCTTAAATTCGAGTGTGGTTGGTTTGGGTCAGGTTGGGTCGAGTCAGGCCTGCACTTGGTGAATTTTAAGTGGGTGCAACCTGACTCGAAACTGACCTGTTGCCATCCTTACATATGTAAGGTGTATGATGAATAAGATTTGATCGCGAGTGCTTTTAAACCATCCATTCTTATTGCATAATAGTGGTCCACTTGATGATTGGACCAGGCTATTTATTGTGGCCCAGTTATGATACGGGGCCTAAATTTCAAGAACCGGCCCAAGCTAAGGGGCCCATCCGTTGCCCCAGAAGGCAGGCTACCCGGGCCATTAATGGAGGAATTATGTGTAGCTCATCAGTAAATGGGAAACGGATTGGCTACTCCCCCTGCCACCAGCCAATGGATGATGGTCGGTGCTCTGTGGGCCCCACCATTATGTATGTGTTTTATCCATGCTGCCCATCTATTTTTCTAGATCATTTTAGTGCATATCCCAATCTCGAGTGGACCACATTATTTTTGGATCCTTACTCTTGCTCCGGTGGTAGACTCTCAGAAGCTTCCACACCCGGTCAAGGGTTCGAGTATCCATAAGTGGTGAAATTCCACTAGCGTGAGTGTGTGGGGTGTGTATGCGTGTGTAAAATAAATTTAAAAGAAAAGAAAAAAAAAGTGGACCGCATTACGGGAAACAGTGTTGAATGAACGTCGATCACTAAAATATTTTTGGAGCCCATGAAAGTTTTGGATCAAGCTGATCTTTGTTTTTTTCCCTTCATTTAGGTCTGTATGACCTAATCAATGGATTGGATGTCAAATAAACAGTACAGTGGGCCTTAGGAGGATTTTAATGGTGGATATCCAATCACTGTTGTTTTCCCTTGGTGTGGTCCAACTGAGATTTATATCCCTCTCATTTTTGGGGCTCAAGCCCTAAAATGATCCGTAAAAATGGATGAACGGCATGGATGAAACACATACATCATGGTGGGCCCACGGAGCACCGACCACCAGCCACCCCGCTAGTGGCGGGGGGAGTAGCCAATCCGTTTCCGTTCCAACCTATGACGGAACACGTGTAAGAGATCTAGGCAATTAATCAGGTGGTGCTCACTATTCATATGCTGTAAGGTGAGCCACTGATGTATGTGAAATCTGGACTGTTGAACTTCTTTTCTAAGCGGCCCATTAATCTTGCCTGACTGAATGACCCACATTGCAACCTACTTGACGAATGGCCTAGAACTTTAACACGTGTGCCATTCCACAGTGAGAGATAGGGACTGAATAGGAACTGTCTCGTGGGGCCCCACATATCTATCAAACCTCCATTAAGGGTATGGTTAGCTACAATTTGGATTTTGTCTGTGTGGTACTATTGGTTAGACGTTCCAAAATGTTGAAAATTTAAATAAATGGCCTCAATACGGATGAGAGTTACCCTTTGGCAATGGGCCATCCAAGATGGGGGCCACCAAGTGAACGGCTCCAATACATGTAGGGTGGCAAATGAGCTGGCTAAGCAAAATGAAAATTTTGAATAGGCCCAATTATCCCAGGCCCCAATTAGTAAAGGGTCTGGCATGGTTTTAAGACCCAGATGAGTGCGGCTCATGTGAGTCGACTCGGACTCGGTCAGATCGGAAATGGTTCACTGTCCTGACTCGGGTTGAATCAGACCAGCGAGCTTCGACTTGACTCAAGACCAATCCGAGTTGCTGAGTCATATAATCGATCTTCACATACTGTAAAAATTGTAACACTCCGTTTTTTTTTTTTAAATGGTGGGTTCCACTGTTACATATGGTGTGACTCACATGAGCTATGGATGGTCCTCATTTTTGGGCACATGCCCAAACTTTGATGGGTAAAATTGATGAATGGTGTGGATTTGTCACATCATTCCTATGAGGCCCATTCTCTAAAAAAACAAAACAAAACAACAAGTGATGTGCCCACAACCAAATCTCCTCCATGACTCTCTCTCTCCTTCCTTCTACTCCGCGGTATAGCTACACTAGTAAACCCATCTGACCATTCATGCCATCATCAAGGTGGGACCCACTCCTCAATCTAAATCGTCCAATGAACCTGAACCCTCGATTAACCTTAGCTTTTGAAATCTTTTACCTAAAAACATTTTATGTGGCTCACCTTGAAGCTTGATTTGAACTAAATTTTTTTTAGCACTAGGACCTGTGGAACTTGATTAATGGCCTGATTTCTCTTAGCCATTATGGTGGACCCTACATCGCTACCCACTCCTCACGGTTACAACAACCGAAAGCAGAAACCTGCCTTGTGTACGAAGTCACTCTCTCACATTCTTTCATCTCTCAGACTCCTTCATATACAAATCTCATTTCTTATGATCGTGGAGATTCTCCTCATTGATACTAGTCTGCTCACTCATCAATTCACGACCATTGAAAAGCTTACCATTGAGATCTCTAAAATAAAATAAAAAATCTCTTCTTCTTTTTACTCAATTTCATGCAACTAGCTGCTACACTTTCCAAGTTTAGAATCGACTAATAAAATCAATCCAAGCTTCAATCTGTGGAGCCCACAAGCATTGTACAGCTTGTAAGAACCATTTACAGTTGTTAGTGTTGCAAAATACATTAATTCAGATTTTGACATGATCATCTTCTTCATTTACACCACTACCGTCTAATCTATGTAAACCAGCATTACGGTAAGTAAATCTTTCCATGAGGTCTATCAAAAATTGATTTGACCATTAATTTATATCTAGGGTCTTAGTATATATATTTACATCCTGTAACAGGTAAGTTGTTTTTCAAATTAATTTGAGAGCAATGTATAGTTGTAATACAAGCTAACTTATTAAGTCAATCAGCTTGTAATTATTCATTTATTTTCAAAAGTTGTTGTATAAATAAAAATCATAGTTATTAGAATTGTATTGGAACTATAGGTAAATCTTATCTGATTGGACCTAACATACAAATACAATTTCGTTCGTGATCGTTACATCAAATTAGATTTATAGCAGACTTATTATCTAGAGTATAATCCCGTGAAAATTTATATCTATATCAGAGTATTTTAACATCACAATAAGTTGGTGATCTTCTCTATTGAAAATTTTAAGTTAACATATCTTTGATTATTTATTATGTATTAAATTTATTTGATAATTGTCATTAGTTACATATTATTTTATTTAATTTCTTGGTTGCATATTGTAGATATAATTTATTTGAGTTGTTAATTGACTTCATTTTGTTTATCGTGACGTGCTTAAATTACAATTATTTCCTTATTATTATATGATGAAGTATGTATTTTAATTTACGGGTGCTCTACCCTAAAAGATCACTATGTTATTTGTTTATGAGTGCTCAACTTGTCAGCAGCTAATCCGCATCCAGGGAATATATGATTGTGGAGCCCACCTAGGGATTGGACTGTGAACTGGCCCAATCATCCAGGCCCAAAACATTCAGAGGAGAGAGAGAGAGAGAGTTAAATCGATGACATGATCTTCCCATAATCCGTAAATGATTGTGGGGCCCACTAGAGACTGGGCTGTGGGGCCAGGGCGTCGTGGGGAAAGCTGGCGCATGTCCCATGCACTTGAGGTTCGTCAAGTGGCACGTGAGAAAGCACATCGGCGCATCCAGTCCCTTGGCTGGACACCGGGACATGCACGACATAATCCCGGTCCCACAAACGGCAATGCTGCGGCACACGTTAGCAGGATCCCGGCGGTAAGGACGTCTATTGCACCTCCCACACGAGTAGCTATGCTCGGGTGTCGTTGTGTTGTGTGGCGGGCCATGTAGTAGATGGTGGGCTCGAGTTATGTTTTGGTACCCTTCCTATATTCCAAAAGCGTGGTGACATTTGAAGGAAGTTAGTAGCACTTCAGCGGAGTAGCACATGTGTAACTTCACACCCGTCTGTTATGAGATCGACGGTGGTGTATTTACGCTAACATCAACTATTAGAATTAAAACATATATTATTTATGAAATGTAATAATATAAAGTTGAGATGGCCGAGTTGGTCTAAGGCGCCAGATTAAGGTTCTGGTCCGAAAGGGCGTGGGTTCAAATCCCACTCTCAACAATAATTTTATTTTATTTTTTTATATTTAAAAAGTACGAGTAGCCCACTAATCGGATGGCTTTGATCATTTTTATCTAAAAAGTATAATTAGGCCCACTAATTGGATGGCTATGATCATTTTGATCTAAAAATACGATTAGACCCACTAATTGGATGGCTATGACCCGCTGTAGATTATTTTTTAAAAGGGCCCCATCATTTTCTTTTCAGAAAAGAGGCCCATTAATTGGACGGCTCTCAACAAATTATTATTATTATCTAAAAAGAGTCTGATTATGCCTACTAATCGGATAGCTATGATCGTTTATCTAATGTAGATCGACTCTTTTAAAAAAGGGCCCACCATTTTCTTTTCAGAAAAGAGGCCCATTAATTGGATGGTTATGATCACCTTATCTATTCTTCTTCTTCTTCTTCTTTTAAAGAATAAAAGAACTTTTTGAAAAGGTTCCACCAATTGAATGGTCAGGATTATCCTATTTCTGATTTTTCTGTTTTTCCTTTTTTGCTTATAGCTAACCCAAATTGGGATTGATTGGTTGCCATCATCATCCTATGTTTATTTTAGACCGTGACCTATCCCTTTTGGGACGGATAGGATTATCCTATCTCTGACGTTTGCCACCTAGATGGTTTAACCTTTCTTGAAAGCTTGTGGAGTTGAACGGCTAGGATCCTGATCTGTCTGATAGTTTTAAGAAAATCACCACTGATTGAATGTCTAGGGTCCTCCAGTCTCTAACTTTTGGAATAATATTGTTTGTACCAAAATCTGTATGGATTAGATGGACCGTGTAGATGTTGTCAAATGGCAAAGAAGATATTTAAGAAGGCAGATGGCATGAGGCTAGGGATCTGCTCGTCTCGGGATACTTTCGGTACTGTAGCTCTCTTGGATAAAGATTGATGGTTGTTCCTGCCACGTGTGCACGTTTGTAGATAAGATTATAGTTAATAAAGTGTAACGGTTCTTTTCCCAGTTGGTTGCATATGATCGAGTCATGTGGATGGACAATCATTCTCTCATCCTTATCCCCGAAGCTTACAAATACCAAAAGTAAATATGAGAAGAGAATCTATAACTCACCAACAAATACAATTATCAATCCAGTATAACACAGTGTATCTAGGCTTAGTTTCTTCCTGGTTAGTAGTAGCGGACCTCTAGTGTAGAATTAGGTTTAGTCCTTTCTTATATATCTACCGAATTGACTAATGTCATAGTCAGTAACTGTAATTACCTTCCATTTGCACATGCGTGTTGAATCGGAAGGAAGATGATAGTTTAGGAACTTGTCCGCCTACACTCACACGTTCGGCTGACCGCTGCAAGTGAAAGCACCTAACCGCTCTCAACCAGACAAGAAATTCCTCATACTGGTAATACATTTCCATCTTCCCCAATCGCATCCATCTCCTTTTATTGTTCATTCAAGCATATAACTATTGCACCTTCTTAAGTCCTTAGACTTCTAAGGTAAAAAAGAGCTCATTTGGAAGAAGAGCTCCGACCTCCGCCAATCGCTTGATTAATGACCATATGATAGTTAGCCAAATAGACAAACGGTTGAGCCACGGCCTAGCCATGCTCTATCTCAATGCCATGGGTCAGTGGTCATAGTTTGAATTGGACCCAATTGATTTTGGCACGCCCTCAACCCTTTCATGTGTGGAGCGCGGTTGAATCCGAGAACCAACAAATAGCCATCCACATGGAGATGCGTGGTAATCGGCTTCCTATGTCTGTTATGCTTGGGGTGTGGCTGTTCATAAATATATGGCTATAAATCAACCTATCTATGATATTTAGGTCATCCATCCACTCATTTAGTGGTGAGTCCTTACTCATGCCTCCCTGGTAAACTCATAAAAGTTTTAGCATGAGATCATGAGTTCAAGTACCCATTGTGGTGAAAATCCACTATGTGTGTTAAAAAAAGTCTATTTGGTGGCCACCATCATCCAATGCATGTGATTCTTGCATCATTGTGTCTTGCCCTACGAGGAGAGACTCGGTCCTAGCAGGGGATTTGTGGAGCCCAATGTAACACCCCGTACCTTCAGTACACGGGTGTTACCTTTTAAATCCACACTGAACTAAAACAAATTTGGGTTAACCAAAAATTTGAACTCGATATACACAGGATGAGGATTCCGATCGACATTAAAGCCATCCATCAGGGTCTCCAACAGTCAGAACACGCCCCATGACAATTAGGAAGGTGAGACTACTCGAGCACTCTAAATTAAAGCCATTATGTTAATTAAATAAGACTGTAACACACTTGTCACCAACATATAAGGACTAGTTAGTGACAAGCCACGCCTTCATCGTGACTAGTACCTGATATTAACAGTTGAAAACAAATATCGGGTCCAACCGATCAACAGATCATGTCAGATGGGCCAAAAATAGCTCAAAGAGGTATGTAACGGCCCACCTAGGGCTCACCATCAACCCAAAGTGGGCCAGGATCCCTGAGTAAGGTCCCCAATGCAAATGGATGGAATGGATTATGGTAATAACATTTCAGTAAGCCCCTACACAATGCATGTGCACAAAGAGTACTTGTGCATGAGGTGCACTAAAACCATTGGCTCGGTCAAACTAGCTTTGACCGAGCATCTCTCAAATATCTTCTCGCCCTTTCTCTCTCTGTTTTAAACCGACTCACTTCAAGCCTCTAGGTGGCTCACCACGGCCACTTTCCGAGCCATCTAAGCCGTCAATCTCTTCATGAGACCCACATGAACAAAACGGTAAAACCGTTTGATCACTTGTAAGCAGATGAAGGAGATTGAATGCCATCGTCCATCCTGGCTAAAAAGCTGCCTGACCGAGAGCCTGTGGTGAGAAGAGAGAGAGGATCGCCCTTCCTCTTTGGGAAGGACGAATCTCAGCCGTCCACTGGGGAAACAATCTCAGCCGTTCCCTCTCTCTCACTCCCTCTATAAGATGGGTATTGTAGCCCTAGGATATTCACATCAAGAGAAGGAAGGAAGAGAGTATAAGTGAGAGAGAGAAACAGGGAGTCGTTCTCTCCCGTCGTAGTTCATATTCAGGGTCAGCATCCACCACCTCAGGTGATCCTTCTTCTTCCCTTTCCTTGTAAATTCTAGCTAGGTAAGGGGTAGCATTGTCGAAACCGGAACCATGCCAAGCAAATGGTTGGGTTCGGTCCAGCCACAGTAATGTCGGGACGAGCCAAACAATAGCCGTTTCAGACCACATTTTGGGCCCCAGTTGATGTCTGATTGAGCTCTCTGTAGAGCTTCGAACCAACTCAGAAAAACACGTCAATTAAAGCTTGTGAGGTGAACCGAGAAAGGAGTGAATTGGGTCCCTGTTTTTAGGCTGGAATGGAGCCAACCCATGGCCCTGTTTTCGGTCTAAAACTGAGCTGATTAGTAGCTCTGTTCCAAGCTGGAAACTGACCTATTTGCAGCCTGTTTCGGGATAAGACCTGCCAAACAATGGCCGAGAGTAAGTCCAAAAACAGAGAGAAAACGCAAGCTCTATTTAAGCTCTGAAAAAGGTTGAAAGGTGGCCTTGGACGCAATTCAACTGTATGCAGCAGAGGTGCTGCCTTCACGAAAGGATGTTGGGCTATCTAGCATTGGGCCCTGCAAAATGAGGGTGGGCTGCAGTGTTGGGCCTCACCAAGACTTCAGGAAGGCCGCACCATGCATGCAGCGGTGGGCAACTTCCTACTCCACGTAAAATGGGTGGTGCCCAGTACAATAGCCTTTTGAGAAATCCACACCGCCCACCATCTTCCTCTTGAAATTTCGACCGTGAATGGCGAGCTTTGATCATCTAGCAATGTGGCCCACCTAGATAATCAAGCCTCAAAAGTAGCCGAACGGTCTTCTTTCGATCACTGTAGAGACCACGTGAATGTATGGCCAAGAAAGATCAACATGGTTCTGAATGGTTTTCCTCCCTCTACCTGATGAATGGTTCAGATCCACCTTTCACTCCATGATGGTGGCCTACAACGAAGGAACAGAACCTCTGTTACGAACAGAGTTGATGCACGTCGACTCTGTGTAACGTGATGGCTGCACCAGCAGTGGGCCACGATCTGGACATGGAATCGGGCCTCGAGTAGACCCTGGTTCCAGTCCATGTACGGGTCAGGTCGGTGCCGAAAACCGGGACTGGCAGAGGTTCCAAACGGCACCTCAATGGTGACCGTCTTTTTTTTCTCCTTTACGTTACATGTTAGGTGGGCTGTCTACCGACCTGGGCCCTGCAAATTGTAGGTGGGCCTCACTCAAATCCCAAGTGGGCTCCATGTGGGCCGTCCACAGCAAGAAAGTAGGGGTGGGACGCACATGAGATCCATCTTAGTGGACCGCACCACAGCCAGCCAAGTGGGCTAGGCCACGTCCAAACTCAGATAGGCCCCACCATACACAAGCTGTAGGCTGCACTATGTTTAAGGCCATGTGGGCTATACTGCATACAATGTCGGTGGGTCCCATGGGCGGCACCCTCCATCAGATTAGTGAGCCATGTTTGAGACATTTGGTGTGATGCATATGTAATGTATACAGTGTATACATGTATACCACATGATGCAGATATTATGTATGCGGTGTATACGTACATACCATACGATACAAATATAATGCATATGATGTAAACATTATGTGCCACGGAATACATACATAGTATATATAATGTATGCATATATATGCTATGTGGTACATATATACATATATACTATGTGATGAACTCGTCCTAAGGATCTAATGAGAAAAATGAGGCTGATCTAGTGATCAAATGGGCCTTGACTGGATCTAGTTTAATTAAAAACAAGGGCTCATGCTTGGTGAGCTTGATTGCCTTTGAGCACGGCCCAAGACAACCTTGGTTTAGGGTTTTCCTACCCTTCACCTATCCTCAAGTATTTAACCTTGTGGCTCACTATCTATCATGAATAAAATTGTACAGGGAGATACGAGAGCAGTGTAAAGTCACTACGTTTTCACAAAAACTTGCATCTAGAAGCACTCTACGATTCAACTGGTGATGATTTCTTTACCCTTAAGCTTTTCATCCCTAGCTAAATCAGAAATAGCAGCTTATGTAAATTAGCGACTAGTTAGACCAGCGATAAGCTGTGTGTGGAAATAGACTGCATGCATTTAACCTATCTACTCAACATGCTTACTATTGTTTAGGATTTTGATTACTCTGAATTGCTTGGGTGAATAATCTAACTATTCATGTCGTGTATCTCACGTTACTCAGTAGTATGTATTGATAGATGCATTACCCTTATTTCTTGTTATATATATATATTGCCATTATGATGATATGATACACATACTGTTGGAATCTCTCCATGGGAAGTCCTAGTAAGGAGAGTCCGTGCTTGGGGTGTAACTAGATTGGTTATGACATAAGTAGGCCCCTGACATGGAGGTTTTGGTTGTGGTACTTGATTATGGGGTTTACCATCCATGTGTGGTTTCACCTAACTGACTTGGGATGGACTTCATAACCCTTCCAAATACCGTTGTTTACTTATTTTTGAACCATTCATGCCGACATGTTTAAAACGCCATTTTTGGTAATTTCAATATTTCACCCTTAGTCAGCATTGGTGGTAGCCCCTTTATGTTGAATTGATTGACCACATGTTAGTGGGTGCTACACACACCCTAAGACGGTAGTCTCATGGGCCGGGGATGGTGGAATGAGATACTATGCCCGAGCAGTCGGCCTACGTTGGGCCATGTGTTCCCCGTAGTGACCGTGAGCTTATTTAAATTGACTGGTTGCAATTGAACTAATAACGGAATTGATAATCATGCATGTATGGCACATATCAGCATCTATTGTTGACATACGTAACATACAGATTCGCTTGTCTGGATATTTTACTCGAGGCACCAACCATCATCTGTTGTTATCGTACATATTTGCTTGTCTAGATATTTTACCCGAGGCACAGACCGTCTGGATGTTTTACCCGGGTCGATGATTGCATGGGTGACAACCCCTATGTCCATCTGAATATTTTACCTAGGACAACAGTTGCATTCACTCATTCATGCACTTAATAAGACTGCATCTACTGTGTTTTGGATTATCTGTATGCTTTTATGCTATTCCTTGTTTAGAGCGGCGGTGTGTAATCTTGGGGGGAGATCATATTGAGTTGGCTACTCATTCATCAATATTCAACCGTACAGATGACACAGGGACAGAGGGACTTACGGAGGATCCGGAGGTGGCTGAAGTCGAGGAGGAAGCTTACAATGAGGAGCCGTACCAGGAGGCGGCTACTTATTTTGGATTAAATTAGTAGTCTACTTGCTTATTAATATTTCAGTTTATTTTGAAATTTAAAGTTTTGTATATGGGCCCTAGTTGAGTGGCTCAGGATATTATTACTGTTTGGGTTTTATCTATACTACACTTGGTTCCATTAATCGCACTTTAATTGGGTTTGATTATCCTTTTGCTTGCCAGTTAACACCTGGGTTTTTAAGAAACGAGTGGTATACTCGGGTCTCGAAAAACCGGGGCGTTACACCCAATGTGATGTGTATGTTCTATTTTAATGAATCATATAGGGCATGAGCTCAAAAAGAGTTAGATTCTAATACCAGTTTGGACGAAAACTTCCATAGCTCCAAAAAGTTTTTAATGGCTCGTATTCATGAATCCCCATTACATGGTCGACTTGAGCTTTGGACCTGCCCCATTTTTTGGCCCATTTTTTGAAATGACTCGAAAAAGTAGATGAACACCATTTGGGCATACCCAATCCATGTCTTTGTAACCTTATCAACAGGTTGGATGGCAAATAAACATTCTAGTGGCCCTTAAGAGGTTTTTAATGGTGGGCATTAAATCAACATTATTTTTTGTGATGTGGTCCATAGTATAACTGAAAACATGTAGAGAACAACGGATCCTGTCCACCTTACCATGGGTGCGGCTTCAACGGATGCTTGGATATACCAAGGTGGATGGATCCTACTTGCTCAATCAAATATGAGGCCACATGTGTTAACGAAGGCATACATTCGTTAAGCATGTGCAATTAGGATAGTGCAGGCATGCCAGATTCATACTTGACTCAAGTTCGATTGAACACTAGTGCACCCTACAATGAGATAAACCAATTAAGACTGAATCTGAGGGATTGGCCACCTTTTCAGCCATCAATGGTTATAATGATCAATAGATTTTAGAGGGGCATGGGTTAATCCTTTTGAATGGATTCTATTAACCTTGGGTTAAGCTTTATATTTCTCAATCGAACATAGTTGGAAGGACTTAAAACTAAAGGATAAAAATGTCAATTTTATTGATATTTATTTGAAGTTCAATACAATCAGTAGATAAACATCTAAGTGGAGAAATAAATGAAAAATAATACCAGCGATCACCTATGTGTTCAAACAATCGACATAGATTGGTTAACAGAATTTGACCAGAGTGTGACCTTCCAAGTAAGAACTCGATTGATTAGGGATCTGACGATGGTGGGTTGTGGATATTTATACTACTCTTAAGCATACTGCAGTGATAGCACCAGACAATAGTGATATAAGTTAGCCTAAACTCCTTACATTTTGCAGTGTGCTAAACAGAAGTGGAGGAATTACAAACTAAGAATAAGTAGCGTTGCGTTGTGTAGATTGGTTGTATTTGGTGTGATCCTGGAGCTCTTCATCACGTGCTTCTTATATAGCTTTGGGAGGCTGCAAAACCTTTGCTGGGTTTCCTTGTTGGTTAGGATTTTTTACAATCACAGTATGTAATTATTTTTCAATCATCTAAGCTTGGTTGAAGAGATCTTGCAAGTCAAAAATTGTTTTTAGATATCTTGTCAATGTGCCTGTAGAGATTTGTGGACGTTACGGGATCAATTTCACTGGACTTAGATTCACTATAGTGCTTTTGATTTCCATCTATTTTGAGGAGAATTTGCTTCTCGAACCTTTGTAATTACCGCGAGAGTACCGATCGTCTTTGAGAGGATCTCCCATTTTAGAAAAATTGTGTGAGACGACTTTACCAAGCATATCCGAATTTGCGATAAGATTTTATCTGGACAGGTCTTTATAGCCTCGTTGAGCAGACTACTTTGATCACACGCGCTACTCATGCACACGACTTTTTGTCATTCTGTTTTGATAGCTGACGTGCCATTGAATGATATGTGCAAAAGATATCCCCCATACATGAGTAGAATTTCGTCAATTATTTAGCGTGTAACGTCGACATCTGGTGGCATTTCATTAGTCCGCATGAATGCGCTAAAATGGGTGTAGGCATATCCTTGACTATGGAGCCCACATGATGTATGTACCTTACATCCACAAAGTCCATCCATTTTGACCACCTATTCATTTTAGAGAATGATACGGAAAATGTAGCACATCCAAATATCAGGTGGACTTCACCACAATAATCAGTGGTTATTTACCATTAAAAACTTCTCACGGGCTACAAAAGTTTCGGATTAAGCTGATATTTGTGTGGTCATTTCATTTAGGTTCTTGTGACATTATCAATTCTAGTGGTCCCCTATAAATTTTTAATGATGGGAATTCAGTCACCACCGTTTCTTATGGTGTGGTCCACCTGAGATTTGGATCAACTTCAGTTTTTAGATCATTCCCTAAAATGAGTGGTCAAAATGGATGAACATCGTGGATGTAAAGAACATATATAACGGTAGGCCCCACAATTAGGGATCCACGCACCTTAGTAGATCCAGGGATACATCGAAACCGCGCCCTAGTATTGTAGGCTTACTGCACTACACATTTTACACAAAAACGCCTTGGATTTACTTTTGGCAGTGTCTGAAAAAGTGTAAATTGCAATTGCTAGACGAGGAAGTTGAGTGGGGCCCACACAGATGGGTGGGATAAATTTACCCTGTCCGTCAAATTTGCAAGACTACAATGAGATAGGAATCTAAAGATTAGGAATATCCAAACAGTGGAGATTGAATGCAGGCCATATCACAGCAAACAGTGGAGATTGAATGCCCACCATTGGAAACTTTGTGGGCGCGATTGAAGTTTTGTGTTAGGAGGGTTTGGCATCTTTAGTGATAAAAGCTTATTTGATTATTCTAAAAAACAGTAATGTCTTACTTAGGAAATATATTATTTGATAAAGCTCTAATTTTATATCTTATTTTTAGACAAACTAGTAAAAAAGTTTTAAAAAAATAAGTGACCAGGATGTCAATTATTTCTTTAAGAGCTTATCTAGCTTAAGTGGGTAGACATTTTGATTAATTTTTAGACAAGTTTGTACTTCAAAATATTTTTAAATAATTTTCATCTTACCATCTTTTCTTCTCTTTACATTCTTTTTAAGGTGGGCCTATATGATGAACAATCCATATTAAAGATGGGGTTCCCTATGATGAATGGTCCATTTGAAGGTGGGCCCACATAATGCACAGTCACATCAAAGGTGGGCCCCACATCAAAGTGTGGCCCATATGATGGACAACCACATCAAAGGTGGGACCCACATGATGGATGGTGGACATTAAAGGTGGGACCACATGATGGAAGGTTGACATTAAAGGTGGGCCCACATGATATACCACCCATATTGAAGGTTGGGTCCCACATGATGGATGGTGAACATCAAAGGTAGGTCTCACATGATGGATGGCCCGCATCAAAATGTGGCCCCATATGATGGACCATCCACATCATGGGCCCCACATGATGGATGGTCTATGGAAAAAGTGGGACCCATATTATGGATGGTGGACATCAAAGGTAAGCCCACATGATGAATGACCCATATTGAAGGTGCCCCACACACGATGAATAGTCCACATCAAGGTGGGCCCACATAATGCGCGGTTCACATCAAAGGTGGGCTCCGCATGATGGATGACTCACATTGAAGTGTGGCCCAACATGATGGGCCATCCACATTAGTGGGCCTCACTTGATCGATAGTTCACACCAAAGGTGTGATCCACATCAAGGTGGCCCACATAATGGATGGAGTGGGCCTCACATGATGGATGGCCCACATCAAAGTGTGGCCCCTCATGATGGACAATCCATATCAAGTGGGCCCCACCTAATGGACAGTTTCCATCTAATCTCTCACATGATGGACAATCCATAACCAAAGTGACCCAATATGATGGATAATCCACTTAGAAGTTGTGCCCCACACAATGGATGATGGACATCATAAGTGAGCCCTACATGATAGACAACCCACTTCGAAGTTGGGCCCACATGATGGACACATCAAATGTGGATTCCACATGATGGGTTGTGGACATTGAGGGGCCCCACACAAAGGGCGATTAGCGTTGATAGTGGACCCCACATGATGGATGTCCTACATCAAGGTGTGCCCCACATAAAGAGACAATCCACCTCAAAGGTCAACCCGTAAGGATGAGTGGTCCACATCCAAGACAAGTTTCACATGATGGATGACCTACTTTGAAGGTTTGTTTCATGATTTGGACGATCCAAATCAAAGCTACGCTCCATATAACGGAGGATACACATCCAATGTCCAACATAATAAATGGCCAAAATGTCTTAAAAGATGAAGGTTGTAACCATCCATTCTTTTGTTATTTGGGGCTCAGTCAATTTTTAATGAGATCCACCAAAACAACCGTCTTAATTAATCTTATAATAAAGTTGTTGTAATCTTTAAAAATGGCATCAACTACGTACTACTAAAAAATTCTTATTTCGACCTTTCACTAGACATGTTTATTTAAATAAGATTTTTTTTTTCTAAAGTAATTTTAACAAATGAGCTTTTAAAACAAGAACTGAAACAAAAAGAATTTATTGGAACAACTCTTATTTGAAAATCTCTTATTAGATTAGAGTAGGGATGCTAAACGAGCCTGTAACGTCCTGGATTTTCACTGTTTTGGATTTTCAAAAACCCTTGAAAAATTTTGCTATAATTAGCTCACGTGGTCACTAACCGAACCTTAATACTCGAGGTGAGCCCTTACACGGGTGATACTGGTATATAACCTCACAAATTCGATAAATCAACCGTAGAAATCCAACAAATCCGCCCGATCACTTAAACCTTAAGTCTAGCCTCGTGATTTGTTCACATAGAGTTCAAATCTAGCCGACATATCACTGACTAATCAAAACAACTGTAACTAAATAAAGATCTACACAAAATCAAGACGAGTAAGGGTTAGATCTTAATTAACAAACCAAATCAATCCAGTTACTCTTTTAGCATAAAAACCAACGGTTTAGGGTTATTACGATCGAATCGCCGTTTTCGCTAATTATAAATAGGCCACACTATGAACGTAGTTAATCTAAATTTTAATAATTGCGTACAAGAAATCTAGATATATAACTCATTCTAGAAATGCCTCAATTTTCCGAACAAGCTTTAGACTGCTCGTTAGTGGGCTACTAGTTCTGAAACTATATAATAATGTCCATCTCACTGGGCTTGACATTTATCGCAGGACGTTGAGCTAAGATCGCGTCTTAAATCGTTCAACTTAGACTCGCAAGTCGAGCGCTTAGGTTGTGTGAATAGCTTATATGAAAATATGGAACTTAAGTGAAATAAGTTTATTTGTTCTTTTACAAAATTGTAACTTTTGGACTGTCAATTCACAACCAAAGTTGGGGTACCGACTACAGATATTTCTCCAAACATATCCATATAGCCGCGGCCCCGATCGACTATCAATGACCGTTGAATAGACTTCTAATCCTATCCGTCGATCGATGCATTCAAATGGCGAGCCGATCATATCCATACGTAAATCATCATTAGGGCTAACTATCCTATGGTGTATATCGACATGTACACCCCATAATGGGCCATAGAGGTTAGAAATACCCTCCCATAGGACTAGTATAATGAAAACCTAGCCATTAGGGCCATTTGCACAACTTCTGGAAATATATAAGAGCCTCATTTGGGCACCCCATCTCTCCATATGAATATGCATTTTCCAAAGGAGAGAGAGAAAGAGAAAAAAGGAGAGAAAAAGAGTGAGAATAGGAGTAGGGAGTTTTTTGGTGCTTTCCTTCATTGGTTTCTTCCAATTAAAGCCCTAACATTGATAGTTTTCCTCCGCCGAATCCACCCCACTCACGATTTGGATGTCAGAAACAAATCCTACTTTCTAACTAGGTTTTTCTATGATAAATTGCATGAATCTCACATAGTTCTTGGTATGTGTATAGAAATTTGTGATTTTTCCCAAATCCATAACCTTAGGAGCTCAAAATCGAAGATTCCTTCTTAAAGGTGCGGACCATTATTCAGAAGTTTTCATTTATCGACCAATGAGGGTCTTGGTTAATGATTTTGTTGTTTGTAGATAGGTTGGTTTATGCTAACATGTTCACACATTGATTTGATCACAATACATGTTATTACTTGGTTATGGATGCTCATATGTTTAATAGAATGCTTAAGTGAATGAATGTGTTATTTTGTTGATGCTCACATGTTTGATGGAATGCCTAGATGAATGTTGGGTTTTTTATTAATGCTCACATGTTCGATGAAATGCATAGGTGATTGTATTGTTAAATTTAGGTTTCATATGAAATCTTAGTGTGATTTCCTGATGAATTGTTAGCTCTTAGCAATGTTTAAAATTACTTAGGATATTGGATTAGTCGGTAAATCGCCCAAACTAAGGGGTGACCTAAGTTAAGGCAGTTACCCTATGCTTGTTCGATCGATTCGGGTTGAACAAGGACGACTGACAGTAGTTGGACTACATGGGATGCTTGCACCCAATGCCGGTTGTGTTGTGGTTCTCCCAAGTCAATCAAATTACTCTACTAGCAGACTGATCATGTATGTTCACAATGTATGACACGACTAAATGGATTTTAAGATATTCTGTTTCCAATGGATATGTCCATTCATAACCGTTAGTGCGATATGATCCGACTAAGACTCATGAGCCGGACATGGTGGTATGGGACACCATGTCCAACTTGTCGGCCTACACTAGGGTGACAAGCCTCTCTGTAGTGACCAGGGAGCAACTAAGACCTATGAGTCAGGCATGGTGGTATGGGACACCGTGTCTGAGCTATCGGCCTATGCTGGGGTGACGGGCCTCCCCGTAGTGACCAGTGAGCGTAGATGGAGGTGATAAATAATTGTTCAAATGACCCTCGTTAAATTACCTGACCGATGGTTCCGTGCCACAGTACCATTCGAACGACTCGGGTGTGAATGAAATTAGATAACGAGCCCATTCCTTTTTGTGTTTTGATTTTATATGACAAGCCCGCACCTCAGAACTGAGTGATCATACTCGGTATTGGGTGATGACTCACACCGGGTTGATCCTCATATATTTAGGTATCATACCGTACTTTTAGAATTATTGATTTTTGATATAAATGAGTGACATCTAAATTTGGATCAAAGGACACTGGTAAGTGTCGCTATGTGCTGCAACGAGTAACATGATTCGGATAATGACTCGTGATATAACGTCAGTATCTTAGCTTCGCCACTATACTAGATGAATTAAACTTAAATAATTACTTGGCTAACATGATCGTTCATCGCATCGCATTAGTTTAGAATGTGGCGAAACAGATATTGAAGTTGCATGTTGAGGAAGTGGTGTTATTTGCGAATCAGGTGGTCGGAGTGGTGTTGAGGGAGTGTCGAATGGTGAGAGCATGCATCATGTCATATATTCAAATGCGCATTTAACAATAGTATTTAGAAAATGTTTGATTTCTTGTTTTATTATTACTTGCGCTAATTGGGTTGATAACATATGTAACGTAGAACTAATATAATCATTGAGTTAGCTACTCACTCCCATTTGAGACGGTGTTTTAAAACACAAACTGGACGCTAATGTAGATGCAGGGACCGATGATGCCGACGAGCTAGAGTAGGTTTTCATGGATGAGGATGAGGAGTTCCCCACTTCTAGCTCTTGGATAGGCTTATGTAGGCCGTGTACTTCTAGACAGGGAGCGTTGGGCACACAGGCTTAGCTGAATGTTATATTGCCACATTTTGTTTATATTTTTGGACTTGTATTTATATACATTAAACCCAGCCATAGACCCATACTCTGTAAGAAACTTCATGATATATGTTTTTATCTACATATATGCTTTGATCACATTAAACCTGGAGTATGATACATTGTTTAATATAATTCTATGCATGCTCAAATGCCCAATGTGAAAATAATTTGAAAATGGGCTTCCGCAAAGCATAAATGATGTCTGGAATCTCGGGAGTCGAGTTTTGCTCGACCCTCGAAATTCAGGGTGTTACAGAGCCCTAGGTTGTGCCTACTATTTATCTTAGTTATAATAACCCTGTCAACGGTTTGGATGGCACATATACAGCAGGCTTAGCTCTAAAAAGGTTAATTTGGACCGTCCACATTTCCATTCTCACTGTTTCATTATTTGGTGTTGCTTATATCGGTTTTGGATATGCCTAACTTTTAAATTCCTATCATACCGTAGTCTTGCAAAATTGATGTACGGAGTGGATTTGTCATGGGCATATCTGTGGGCCCTACATAGCTTCCAACTACAATAACTTAAAATATGAAGTCAAAGCCCGATTATAAAAGAGTAAAGTGGAGGCCTTAGCATGTCTGGAAAGAAGTTAGCTATTGCTCTCTTCTACGAGGCGTTCACGTTTGGACGGAGATTTCTGCCAAAGCCTCTGCAGGAAGTTCCGGAATACATCTTGTCCATCCAATTCGTGAGATCATTTTAGGATACATGATCAAAAGCGATGCTGATCCATAACTCAAGTGGGCCACATGAGAGGAGACAGTAGGAAAAGAAATACCCATCGTTGAAACCTTCCAGGGCTCACATTGATGTTTATATGTCATCCCAACCATTTATAAGGTCACTCCTATCGGATGAACTAAAAAGACAAAAACCCTCGGCCTGATACAAAACTTCTGTGGCCATATGAATGTTTGGATGGCAGTAATTCAATTCCCACTGTTCCTTTCGTGTGGCCCACTTTAGTTTGGGATCCTCCTTGTTTTTGGTCACATGTCCTAAAAAAATCTCGAAAAACGGTTGGACAAGGTGAATTTCTCACAAACATCAAGGTGGGCTCCACCTATCTTCCTAATACTCGCAGGTCGTTACACGGATGAGATAGGCAGAATCAAGGTGGGCCCCACCTAGCTTCCTAATACTCGCAGGTCCTTACACGGATGAGACAGGCAGAAGGTACACGACCACGATTTTTTGTCTGGTTGTACGTACTCACATGAGACAGGCAGATGGTACAGGGCGACCAATTCATCATGAAAGCTGAATTCGATCCCATAACCCAATATTCTACAAATGGCAAGATAGCTGCGGTTTTATATATATATATATATATATATATATATATATATATATATATAGGAAAAGGTACTATGCGCTCGACCTCACGATAAGCTCCCGTGAGGTCGAGCTGTGTGGGCCCCACCGTGATGCGTGTCGACCATCAATACCGTGCATTTGATGTGTCCCCTTTAAATTATGGGATATCCCAAAAATCAGCCGTATACGGAACTCAGGTGGGCCATACCATCTAAAATCATGTGAAGACACCGTCAAAACATATAAAAGCACTTGGTGGGGCCCACTTGAGTTTTGAATGCTGCTAAAACTTGGTCTGAACCCTCATCCAAGTGGGACACACATAATGGATGGGCTGGATTTGCAAACCACATCTCGGTGGGCCCAAAAAATGATTATGAATGTTTTAATGGTGCACGCCCCCTCCTCACTTCTGTAAGTAGTGTGGGCCACACAAGTCACGGATTGACTTTATTTTTGAGACCTAGGACCACGATGGAATGGTGCATCTGACTGATGGGGTAGATGTTCCAAACGCATCATGGTGGGGCCCACACAGTTCGACCTTATGGGACGGTCCCATCAGCTCGAGCGCATAGTACCTTTTCCCTATATATATATATATATATAAATATAAAGGTTCTATGCAGTCGAGCTGTGTGGGCTGCACCGCGATGTATGTTGAACATCTACCCCATTAGATAGATGCATTGTTCCATGGTGGGTCACTGGCTTAAAAATAAAGTCAATCCATGACTTGGGTGGGCCACACCACATACAACAGTTGAGAGGGGTTACTGTCCCATTAAAACATTCATAATCACTTATTGGGCCCACTGAAATGTGGTTCACAAATCCAGCCCATCTATTGTGTGTGTCCCACTTGGATGAGGGGTGGGACCAAGTTTCAGCAGCATCCAAAACTCAGGTGGGCCCCACTAAGTACTTTTATATGCTTTTAGGCATGTATTCCCATGGTTTTAGATGGCATGGCCCACCTAAGTTCAATATACAGCTGATTTTTGGGATATCCTATAACCTAAAAGGGACCCATCAAATTCATGGTGTTGATGTTTAACACACATCAAGGTGGGGCTCACACAGCTCGACCTCATGGAAAGTTCCCATGAGGTCGACCTCATAGTACCATTCCCCCACCCCCTTTTATATATATATATATATATATATATATATATATATATATATATATATATATATCTGCAGTTATTCACATCCCCAAACACTCACCACTCACCCCACGCAATATAATTTTCCACTGGACTCAAAGTTGAAACTCTCGCGAGTGTAATGAGTCATGATGAGTACATAAAAGCTGGCTGTCTTATATCAACTCGGTCATCTCACCACTTTTACTAGGCTGTGATTTCACTTAATGAAATCTTAATGCAAATTGAGTAACCAAACTCACACTGTAATTCATTTCTATATTGAACCCAATTGCATGGGGATTTTGTGCTACTTTCAGTAAAAAAAATTACCTGATTTTCGTATTTCCATGCATACCCTGTTCATATGTTTTATGCATTCAAAATGTAGCCAAAAAAAAAAGGATGAAAGGTACTCCTTTGATATGGTGGACCATGGTATTGTATGGGGCTGCCACAATTCCTACTTTCCGGAAATTTTTAAGAGGAAAAATTACATTACTGATCACGTCCTTTGCTTTTTCTTTACCAAGTGGAGCCATGTGGCATGTGTCTCACATTTAATTTGTCTATTAGATGCACACCAACATTATTATTAAACAAATGAAATGCATGGAAAATCCAATAATAAGGTTAGCCAATGTATAAAAAAATAATATACACCATTCAAAATATTCAAATTCAAGTATAACTATAATATAATTGACCTGATGTTTTGTTAGTGTTAACACTGTATTACCACCATCGTTTGGTGCATATGTTCAATGGATTGCATGTTATCCACTTGTGGGCCCCACAAATCCTGAGTTTCACTACTTTTATAAAAATTCCTTATGTTAATGTCAACTCATCATTGAATTACATTGATACCATATGAGTTTTTCATAACCTTGTTTACTTGCATACATTTGCATGGGTAATTTCAAGGTATGAAGATTGTGGGGCCTACTATGATATTTGTATCTTATCCATACCATTCATCTGTTCTGCCAAGTCATTTTAGGGTATGAGCAAAAAAATAAAAATACAAAAAAAAGGTAGATTTGAAGTTTAAGCGGAACACACCATAGGAAAGGGTGGGAATTGAATCCCTAATGTTGAAAACATTTTAGGGGTCATAAAAGTTTTGTGTCAGCTGACGGGTGCATACTCTTCATACATGTTAGTGATCTTATGAATAGGTTGGATGATAATTATGCATTCCCGTGTGTGCCCTACGAAAATTTCAATTTTGAATGGTGGACATCATTAACCCCCTTAATTTTCCTGTGGTGTGGTCCATAATAGCTTTCAATCTGCCTCATTTTGGGCTTATGCTCTATAATTATAATGAGATGTTAAAATGGACAAACATCGTAGATCACATACATACATTACTATGGGACCCATGAATTTTGACACCTTGTTGGATTCCATGCTTTATGATGCTCTTTTTCATGCATAATCACTTGGGTATTTTCCTCTTAAATAAATACTCTTCAAAAATAATTACTAATTATTTACTTCTATTTACATATGTAATTAAAAAACCGAATACCCCAAAATAAAATTTGACACATTTGCTAACGAGAGTGATGGGTGAAACAAACAATAAAAAAGAGGTGGGATTGATTTCTTTGCCGATACTAGAATCTGTACTCTTATGGTTAGAAACAGTGTTCCCATGTGTTCTTTCATGAGAAAAATGCTGGCAATCGCCCATAGTACTTGTCCTTTCTTCCCCCACAATGTGATTATCAAATTGTTCATCTTCTTTTCTCTTTCAAGATATGAGGACGATGATGATCAAACCATACCCCTTAATAAACAATATGAAAAGAAACCAGGGCAATCAGAGTTCCTAGCATACACGTATTGCAATTAAACTGTCCAACTTATTAGTGGTCCAGTTAAGATGCTCAATGCACAAAAATATTTTCACAATTGATGTCCAAATAGGTAATTTTTAAGAACTATATATTAAAATAATAAATAATAAATGATCCAAGTTCAACAAAGAAATATACATTAATCAAAAGAGAGTATGATCAACATGTATTCCAAGTTCATTGTTTTTAACGCATACAGATGGAACATAGTCCATACACTACCAAATAAAGTCAAAACACGACAATGGATATAATGTTAAAGGCTTTAGTGCATTTTACAATATAAGCTTTGAAGCTAGCTGTTGCGCTTCCTCGTTGTTTGGCATGATTCGACATGCAGAAGCTTTGAAGGCTTGCACAATGGCGACTTCGCTAGATGCAATTTAGTAACAGCCACACGCATGCATGGTTCATCTCTATATTGGACTCAATTGCATGGGAATCTTGCACTACTTTTTTTAGTAGAAAATTACTCTGATTTTTTATTTTTCTATATACACCTGTTCATATGTTCAATACATTCAAAATGTGGGAAAGAAAAAATGGAAGGTAGTCCTTTGATCCGGTGGACCATGTCATTATATGGACCCTGCGGCAATACGTCCCCTGATTGATGACTATAGTCATTTGACTGAAATCGACACTTACAAGTTTATAACCGATGATGCAGATTTAATGGGAACATATAGGATAATTAGGATAAGATCATCTAATGATATCTTCTAAATTTGACTGTTGATTCTGTTGTGGATAAAAATGGACCCACCAGGAAGACTTAGAATGGGAGGATGACTTCCATCAAAAGGATTGCTAAGCTATGGCCCACTTGACCTCAAAGTCGATTTAGACTTAGCCATCATCAACTACAACCCTAATTCGAGACCAATCTCGAGCTTAGTTTGACCGACCTCAAACTCAATATATCTGATCTCGAACTCGATCTCAACTTCAGTTCACCTAAGTTTAGAGACGAGCTCTCCCCAAGTTTAAAGTCGAACTCGGCCCTACACCCCGGCCTAGTGGACCGTCCACCGCTTGGGACCTACCAGAATATCCCCTGGATTTTCTTCAAGAATTTTGGAAGAACGATCGCACCCCCTCCAAATCAGCTTCCTAGAATGATATGACATCAGGTGGTAGATTCATTGCTATATACGACACCACTTTTGAAAAATCTATACATACATACTCCTTTTGCAACGAAAGATATCCACAATTCTAAGCTTAAAACCGCATTCTCAACTAGACCCAGATTTCTAGACCAAACTTTAGCATCGGAGGGTTCCCTGCTCAAGCCAGGGTCTCCTTTGTTCAATTCTTGTGCAGGTGTTCAAGGGTCCTGAGAAGGCTAACCATTTTTCCTGCATCAATGATTCCTTGTTTGATTTATCCACCGTCAAATTATAATGATAATACTTTTTATTATTTTAAGGAGTTTTTACCACAAAATTCCTCCATGAAGTGGATTTTACCAAATAGTGACCCTAAGAGTCGATATTTTCATGCATGGCTTTTTAAGAGGAGAATTACACTATTGCTCTCCTTTACTTTTCTTTACAACAAAGGGGTAAATTAAAAGTTGTGGGGCCACGTGATATGTGTCTCACATCCAAGCCATCCAACTGATGCAAACTAGTATTATTTATAAAATAATTAAAAATATGGTAAATCCAATTATAAGGTGGGTCTATCCATAAAAAAAATAACGTACACTACTCAAAATATCCTATTTCAAGTGTTGCCCACCTGATGATCTAATTGACCTGCTGTTTTGTTAGTGTTACCGTTATGGTCTAGTACATATATTTGACGGATTGGATGTTATAGGTATACATTTAGATCAAGCTTATATTCGTGTGATATTATCAACGGGTTGGATGGAAAATAATCATTACATTGGGTCGTATGAAGTTTTTAATGGTGGGTGTTCAATCAACACTATTTCTTATTTCTTGTAGTGTGGTCCACTTGAGATTTGGATTTACTTTATTTTTTATCAGTCCAGCAAAATGTATGGATGCCATGGATAAATATACATACATCATGGTGGGACCCACACAGCTTTTCCATCACCGGCCAGTATCCACATCGGTATTGGAGGGGTCACTACCAAAGCCTAGTTTTTATTTGTCATATGAAGGAAAAGACAAAAACGATCCTGATCAAAACTTCTGAGGCTCCTAAGAAGTTTTCAATGGTTAGCATTCAATCCCCGTGTGGTCCACTTGAGCTCTCGATCTGCCTCACTTTATGCACATACCCTAAAATGACTTGGAAAAATGGATGGACAGTGCGGATAAAACCCATGCCTCACGGTGGGCCCCACAGCGCCCCTTTCTGGACCGAGTCTATGTAGGCGGGGGCAGGACGGCAATCCGATTCCCTTTGTCTGACACTGCTAAGACAATGGTAACCCTTTGCTTTTTGCCGTTTGAATTTTAACCATTCACGTTTTACTTCTAATTCTCCATTGAGTGTATGGTTAGGATTAGCTTGATCGTTTCTATTTTAAGATTAGATTCTCCATCCACAATGTGGCCTCCAATTTGGATGGTCTGGATAGCTGTACACGAGTGCAACATGTGAGGAGGATGAGTCACCACCATTTTGGAAAATATCGTGATGGACTCTCACAGCAATTTCGAGCAACGCGCACACTATATAAAGAACTTGCAGGGTCTAATGAAATACAAGCAGAAGAAGAGAGATATTCTAGTGTCTGACAAAGAACCCCACCAAAGGAGGTTCGACGACCGTTCATTTCCTTAGTTTTCTTTATCTTTTATTTGTTTTTTTTTGGCAATTGTTATTTTATTTAATTAATTTATTTTTTTTGGAAATGGATTTGGGATTTTCTGTAATTTTTTTTTGTATAATCAATGGATTTTAAGAGTAACCATTTTTTTTTGAAATACATTTTCTAGTTTTGAGTCAGTGATTTTTAACGGTTGATACGCAGGCACTCAGAAAATTGTACACTTGTCACACTTCAAATTTAGATTGAACCGTTCCTATTTTGGGGCCGACTGTAGATAGGCCATAATTCAAAACTCGGATTGGTTGAACAATCCCAACATCCCATTAATAGCCATTTGTTTGCTGAATTTGAACCGTTCCATACTTTTCATCTTAACCGGCTATAAATAGTAAACTTATTATTTATAAACGACCTCTATTCTTATTGACTTTGTGGTTATTGGCGGAAAGTTGTAAGTGTCCAATTTGGCCAACCACATTGTTCTCCTAACTTTTCTAACATCACGTTGGGCACAACTTCTCCAACTCATAATAAAAACGAAAATAAACAGGACCTTTGACCTTCGATATGATGGAATCTTGTAAATCCTGCAATTCCAAAATCATAGATAATATGTCAAAAACTCATCACGGTTCGTGAGATACGACTAATTTAAGGTTCTGACGGTCCGGATCATTTCCATCTCCGATCATACCGTGTCTCATTCATCTTTACCATGAAAGTGTCTTTACATCAGTCTACCACCCTCCATCCACATGGCACCACATATGAACAATTTTTAGTACCTTGGGCTGAGCATATTTCATCCAAACATTGTATGTTTCCTTTCTTCAAAGTATGCATTTTTATTTATTTTTAGATCTCTAAAATATTTCTTTGACAATATGCTTGCATTTTTCACTAGAATCTGTAGTCTTTTAGGTAGAGATTGACAGTTTATTCTTTTTCTTTTTTTTTTTTCCGAATTGTAGTAAAAATGAAATACTCTTCTCAATGGTGGATACTATCATCAGCAATTCTACTTTTAACCACATCTGTTCATGCCTCACGAACTCTTCTGAGAAATGAAAATGGGGTGAAAACTGCCGTCTTTCTATCCCCTCCATTCGAGCTAGGATCAGGATCTGTGGCAAACAAAAACTACTTCGATGTTGATTTCCCAAAAGGCCACATTGCTCTCAAGGACTTCAATGCTGAAATAATCGATGCGGCTGGGAATCCAGTCCCACTTCATGAGACCTATCTCCACCATTGGCTCATGGCTAGATACTATGGTCTCACTTCAGCTGTTTCCAACGTCACCTTTGTGAGGAATTCTGGAGTTTGCCAGGGAAATGTGCTTGCTCAGTACTATGGCCTTGGATCCGAAACGCGCCGGACTTTGACGTACGTGCCGGACCCTTACGGTATAGAAGTTGGAAATCCAGCTCAAATTCCAAACGGGTATGAGGAGGGGTGGTTGCTGATTGTTCATGCGATCGATACGCGCGGCGTTGTTGATCGGATGGGGTGCACGGAGTGTAGGTGTGAACTTTATAATGTGACGAAGGATGCGAATGGGATGCCTTTGAGCAAGGATTACCCCGGCGGTCTTAGTTGTTGCTATGATCAAACACAATGTAAGGTGATAGAAGGTTGTGAGCATGAGAAGAGAGAGCTCTACTTGAGATATGCAGTGAAGTGGGTTGATTGGGATGAGAGCATCGTCCCTGCTAAGATATACATATTAGATGCAACAGATTCTGGGGAGAGAGAAAATTCAACTGACCAAAATGCTCCATTGGTCGGTTGCCAGGTATGTCTCTTTCTTAACTATCATTACTCTCTTAGGAACTGTAGGGCGTCGATCACGGTCTTCTCATATGATAATTACTCCGAATCGGGCTTCGGAGAGATTCCTCAAATCCACAACGAAAAATAAAAATATATAAATAAATTTTAATAAATTCGAAATAAATTGATTGATGATAAAAAAAGATTTACCATCCTTTTAAATAGTCAAATCAAACCTAAGAAGAAGTTTCAAAAATCAAATTCCAACATACTCCTAAAAAAAATGTGACTTACTATAAATAGTAAACTTAATATTTATTGATGGTCATGATTTCTACTAGACTTTGTAGTTTTGAGCCAAAAATAGTAAGTGTCCAATTTGGCCTAACCAAGTTAATCTCCTATTTTTTTCGTGAGCCTTTTTTATGTTGGGTATGACTTTTAAAGCTCAAAGGATCAAAAGTTATGATCCACTATAAATGGTAAAAACGAAATTAAAATGGACTTGTGACAAACGATCTGATGGAATCTTGCAAATCACACCTGGTCAACCTGGCATAGAAGGGTTGGTTGGCTAAAGTAGCTTATCCTATCCTAAAATCATATATGGTACATCAAAAAACTAATTCCGATATGTGAGATACAACTGTTTTAAGGTTCTGGCAGTCTTAATCACTTCTGCCTTCGATCGGGCCTTCTTTGGTCCATCTTGGCCATGAAAGTGTCCGCGACCTACTCTACATCACCATGTGTGTAAGATCCACACCATTCATCATGTAGATTGCCTTGTCTGCGACGTGTCCCCATAACCAGGCCCATCTCGTTATCAGATGGGCCACACAAATCTCAAATGGTTAATCTCTTTCATGACACTAATCATAACAGAAAATTCATATGGTTGGGTTTCTAGAACCTCTTCCTTGATGTAGTATTAATAGTAATTGATTGCTTGATCCAGGTCGAATACCAGGTCGAGTCATGTTCTGCAAGCATGGAAAAAGGCCTTTGTGTAGATGCCAAAAAGACGAGTGTGGTCATGCCTCGTGGGGGCAATGTTATCTATGGGGTGGCCCACCAGCATGCTGGTGGAGTTGGTTCTACTGTTTATGGACAGGTGCTGCAAAAAAAAAAAAAAAAAAAATCTTTTTCTTTGTTTATGATCAATCAGAATCATTTTTCTTCTCCTTTGGGTGATCTTGGGAATAAATCAATGTTTAAAATCAGAACGGACTAAGCTGTTGGGCTGTTTTTTGATAATCTTAAATGGACTAGAGTGGGTCTGACCAGTTGGATTGAGCCATCCACAAAGTTCTGTTTTGATTTTAAAACATTGAAACGAAATGAAGAACATTGAGGAAAACCATGTTCTGAGCTATGACCCAAGATATGGTTTTCTAATGATTTTTAAGTTGCTGAAATATTCTATGTAAGCAATGTTTGAAGAATCCTATCTCTGATGAGTTATCTGACTTTTGTTTTCACATGGTTTGTATGAATTGAATCAGGATGGCAGAGTTATATGCTCTTCGATACCAATCTATGGAGATGGGAACGAAGTAGGGAATGAGGATGGCTACGTTGTTGGAATGTCCACTTGCTATCCCAAGCCAGGGTCTGTTAAAATCATGGATGGTGAGGTTTTGACTCTCGAATCGAATTATAACAACAGCCAGATGCATGCTGGAGTCATGGGCCTCTTCTATATGTTAGTAGCAGATCTGCCACTGAAGGAATGATACGTTCCCATGAGTATGAATGAGAGAGACCTGTGGAGGAAGTCACGTGAAAGAAAGGAATTCTCTCCTTCTCTACTTCCACTTATCCTGCTTCCTCTCATCTTCTACTCTCCTACTTTACTTATCATTTAAAATTATGAAAAACTATTTTCCTTTATCTTGTTGGTTTGGTGCTGACTGTAATTTCCTATTGGAAAGGAAGTGAAAAATTAAAAATTTTATATTAAGTTCTTTGGTTTATTGTTTGTATTGGAAATCAAAGGTATGTCATGGGAACAAGCCCCATGCCGGTGATAGATTTGATCTTTCAATCTGATCAGGAGTAATGCTTGGATAGCCAAGTTGCTATAGCGACGGTGAACAATGAAATCTACATCTATGTCTGAGATATAACTTAGCCAAGTAATTAATTCAAGATGGAATAGTTACAATTAATTTTATGATGCCTAAGGAGAATCTAGCTGATCCATTAATTAAAGCATTAAACAAATAGTTAATGATGAATACATCGAGGGAAATGTAGTTAAGTTCAACTTAAATAAATCACCAGCAATAAGAACTCAATTTATATGACTGGAGATCCTAAGAACTAAGTTCAATAGGTAACAACAAGTTGCTTTGAGAAATTTAATATCGATATTGCATATTTAAAAATTGAGAACCTCATTCTTTGGCTTACTTTCGGCAGCGTTTGAAGAAAAGGAGCGGATTAGTAGTCCCGGCCTCACCCAAAAACAGTACGGTCCTTACTGTGGGGCCCACATTGATGATGTGTACGCATTTTATATACATGACTTTCATCCATTTTTTCATATCATTTTAATGCATGATCCTGTAAATTAAACGGATCCAAATCTCAGATGGATCTAATAAAGAGAATAAATATAAACTTATCCATTTTTTTTTGGCTCATTACACTCAGTTCAATCAGATTAAGTAATGTGTGGATGAGGTGCTAGATTATATGTGCGTGTGAATGAGATGTGTGGGCATGCCAATGTCTATTGACTCAAGGGTTGGTTGAATTGTCAGTGTCCCCTTTACTGATACAGATATATTGAAGAGTGGACACAGGATCTAGAGTAGTCTTGGCCTCTGATATTGCACTCTATTCAGGAGATTTATGAAAGCAAATAAGGCTAATTTTTCCGAATTAGTTCTTTTTGCCTTCTGACAATAGAAGTGTGTTTATGAACTTAAAATCTTTTCTTTCAGCATGATTTGCTACCGAAGTTCAATAGTAAAAATAATGTTGAAAAAAAAGAAGTCAAAAGTGTTCTTCTGTTAAAGATTTTTACAATAATAGTACTCACGGTTGGCTTGAGGGATAACGATTTGTTCATTGTCCAATCGGAACCGAGCTTCATAGTTGGACGGTTTTGATGTGCATGATGGACATATATGTTCATTGCTCGATTGAAATTGGACGACATGATAAGACGACTAATGAAGGGTGGATCTTCGATAATTTATTCATTGTTTGATCAGAACCGAGCTTTGTGATAAGATGATTAGTAAGGTGATATGTTTGTGATCTAAGTCGGAACCAAGCACATAACGAGACAAATCGTGATTCAACTATCCGGTCGTCGACTGGTGTTGACCAAACTTCATATGAGATGGCTGGCAAAATCACCCAATCCGTAACATGAGAGTCCCATAACCTTCCGTTTAAAACTAACCGATGCGATCCATCAAGATATTGTGGATGAAGAAACTAATTAAGGATTAAAACTAACTACAGGCCCCATTATATGAGCAATGATGAGACTAGGCTAAACTAAAATAGCATAACAAGATGAACGTATATGATGGACAAATAAGAAGAAATTAGCTTCTGGTAATGACATTAGGCTCGAGCTCTTGGTCCGAGGTTGTGTACATAGTTGCTTTTATAAGCTTACGAGAGGTAGACTCTGAGGGTTAGTCGTGGTAGACTCTAAGGGCCCGTTTGACCTGTCGAATTGGAAGGGATTGGATGGTATTGGAAGGGATTGGAAGTCAAATCCCAGGATTGGCCTGGCGTGCCAAACAGAGTCGGTGATCTTATCCCACTCCTATGGATCTTAAGACAATCCACTGAAAACACCATCATTACCTTTAAATCCCATCCAATCCACCCTAATCCTTTCAAATTTGCCTGGGACGTGTTTGGTTTGAGGGATTGGAAAGGGTGAGAAGGTTTAATCCTGGGATTGGCCGGGCGCGCCAAACAAACTGTATATAGCAATCCAGGGATATAGCAATCCCATGGATCTCCAGACAATCCACCGACAACACCATAATTACCTAGAAATCCATGCCATTCACCCTAATACCATTCAATCCCTCCCAATCCACCCGGCCAAACGGGCCCTAAGGAGTTTTACGCGAGTTCTTGGGTTCAATACCCATAGGGGTGAAATCCCACCACAGCGTGGGTGGATTGTCCATCATAGTAAGTGTGCCAAGGGGGTGTGTGTGTGCGTGTGGAAAACAAAGTGTGCCAAAACAGACATAAACATGGCCCATGAAATGGTTTTAATGGAGTGGATCGGACAATGCTATGAGGGGCCACCGTTATGCATGGGTTTTATCCAAACCGTCCATCCATTTTGCCGTATCATTTTGGTATGCAAACCCAAAGTGAGGCTCAAGTGCACCGCACAATAGGGAATAAACACGTGCCGTTGCAAACATTTAGGTGTGACCTCATGAACAAGTTGGATAGCAGTTGACCATTACAGTGGGCCCTAAAAATGTTTCAACAGTGGATGTCATTTCACCACTGCTTCCTGTGGTGTGGCCCACTTGACCCTTGGATCTGACTCATTTTTGGACTTTACCCTAAAATGATACTAAAAAATTGAATGGACGGTCGGATAAAACACACGCATCACTGTGGCCCCTCAGAGCCCAACGTAATCGACGTTCTTAAAAAAAAGGTGCAGTCGTTTTCTTTGACAGTACTAAAGTATAAACTCTCTTGGTCTTGGTCAGAGTCAGAGATGGCGTCCATGCGGTCTTTCCGTGAAAGTGCCTACGTTCTTCCATAGTACTCATCCTTTCTGCCCTACAACGTGATGATCAAACCGTTCATCATCCTTTCTATTTTAGAATACGATGATGATGATCAAACCATTCATCTAAAATCCCCCCTTGAACAAAAAATATAAAAAGGAACCAAGCTGATCAGATTTTCTCTTAATGGTTAAAAAGTGGTCTGCCAGCTAAGTGGACCAAAAAACAACAGTGTGGCTCACCTGATGATTAGAACAGGCTGATTTTTGTTCCAAGTAATCTTTGTGGTTAGGCCTATTATTTTCATGGTTCTGATTCCCCATCCAAGAGGCATGTTAGCGAGAAAAATCGTGCAGTACCACAAATTGTATGTGGTCACTTCTGGGAGAATAGATGGTAGGGATTGTCTGGCAGATAAGACTTCTAGAAAACTCTGATGCTTTGGACAATTTAGGATGGTTTACACTCATGAAGTCATAAACTGTATACGTGGCATGTGTTTATTTCAATTAAACCGTTCAATTTATTGGTGGCCCACTTAAGATGCGACTCAAATTCAACAAACAAATGTACATTAATCAGAGGGTACGATCTACATTCATTCCAATCTTATTGGTTCTGAGTGTATACGGATGAAATGTAGTCCCTAGACTACCAAATAATTACACTTAAAATTTCACTCGTTGAAACTGAAGATTCGAAGAGTGCGGTGCAAGTAATCCGCTATTTTATGATTAGATTGACCACACTACATGACGTAACGGTGATGATCCAACCGTTGAAACCATCCTAGGGCCCATCGTGATGTTTATTTGTCATCCAACCTGTTCATGAGGTAACATAGACCTGGATGAAGGGAAAACACAAATATCAGCTTGATCGCAACTTCTGTGGGTCCTAAGAAGTTTTTAAAGGTTAGCATTCAATCCCCACTGTGTGGTCCATTTGAACATTGAATCTTCCTCACTTTTGGAGTCATATTCAAAATTGAATTGAAAAAATGGATGGACGGTGTGGATGAAACCTATAATAATCCAATTTCTCAAAACTTACACTGAGAAGATAATGATAACTCTTTGGGTTTTTTGACATTTGAATTATAACCATTCATGGTTTACTTCTAATTGTCCATTAAATGTATGGTTAGGATTGCTTGATCATTTTTATTTTTAGAGTATATTTTCCATCCACAATGTGGCCCCAATTTGGATGGTCTGGATAGCTGAACACGAATGGCACATGTGTGGAGGATGAGTCACCACCATTTTAGAAAATGCGTTATGGACTATCACTGCAATCGTGCAACGAGCACTACGCTCACTATAAAAAGAACTCGCAGCCGCAGGATCAGATAAAATACAACCAGAAGCAGAGAGATAGTCTACTGTTTGACAAAGAACCCCATCAAAGGAGGTACGACGACCGTTCATTTCCTCATTTTAGTTTTTTTTATTGATTTCTTTAGTTTTTCTTTTTTCATTTTCATTTTCTTTTGACATTTTTCTTAATTTATTTATATAGTTGTGGGTCTTTTTTTTCTTTTTTTTTTTGGAAAGATAACGGATATATATTAAGAAGAAAGAAGAAAACAACAAAGCAGCAAAAAGAAAAAAACAGGAGAAACGATCCGCTGAGATAGCATAAACATTAAACTCCTAAATAAAGAAAATCTAAATCATTTAAAACATCAACACAAGCGACCCATTCGATCACCAAACGTTTAGCTTTGGAAGCTACCACCTCGGCTGGATTTGAGCAATTCCTAAAACACATGTCGTTTCGTTCTTTTCTAAATGGACCACCAAATAGCAAGGATGACCATTCTCCAAATCTGTGTCTTCTTCTTCCCTATCTTGATTCCATGCCAAGCTTTGAGGAGAAGATCTGCCGAGCCCGGAAAACACCAATTCACTTGGAAGCAGGAGAGAAACTCAGCCCAAATATTGGAGATGAAGGAACAGTGAAGAAGTAAGTGGTCGGCCGATTATGTGGTCCTCATACAGCAAAGACAGATGTTGGGGAGAACCGTCCCTCTTTTTCTCAAATTGTCAACAGTGAGGATCTTCTTTTTAGCAGCCAGCCAACCGAGAGCCACGATCTTTGGGGGGCTGAATAAGACCTAACATCTGTAGAAGATTGCTCAGCAATAGGATATTGAAATGAGAGAATCTGGTTGCGGGTCTTTTTTATTACATATTAAATGGATTTGGAATTTTCTGTATTTCTAATGTAGAATCAACGGATTTTAAGAGACCCATCTTTTTTTTTTTTTTTTTTTGACATACGTTTTCTAAGTTTTGAGTTGGTGATTTTTAACGGTTGATACAGATGCACTCAGAAATTGGACAACTGACACACTTCAAACTTAAATTGAACCGTTCATATTTCGGGGCCCACTGTAGATAGACCATAATTCAAAACTCGGTTTGGTTGAACAATCCCAACATCCGATTAATAGCATTTGTTTGCTGAATTTGAACCATTCCATACTTTTCATCTTGACCGTTCATTGAAATCCCACTTATAAGCCAGTTAGGAAATCAAATAGATTGAATTTTCGGTTTCTAGCCATGTAAACTGAGATGCACGATTTCTACGGTTTAGATTTTCGTTATCTGGGCGCCATGTTCTCTTTATGCATACCTCAATCCAAACCGTCCAAATTGGGACGTGGATTGCGTGACATAGCTGCATGGTGTCAGGACCGTGGGGCATTACTCACAGTGATGCATCTGTTTCATCCAAGCCATCCATCTATTTTTCAGCTCATTTAGGGCATAGCCAAAAATTGAAGCATATCTAGAGCTCGAGTGGACCACACCACTGGAAAACAGTGGATAGTGACGTCGACCGTTGAGTAACTCAGTAGGCTATAGTGAACAACGTCTGTGGGTCCCACCATGATGTATTTTTCTTATCCACACCGTTCATCTGTTTTAACAAGCTCATTTTAGGGTATTAAGCTAATATTGAAGATATCCAAAGCTCATATGGACCACACCGCAGGAAGCTACGTGAGCTGAATGCTTACTGTTGAAAACTTATTAGGTGACACAGAAGTTTTGGATCAAGCTGATATTTGTGTTTTCCTTCCATCCATGTCTATGTGACATTATGAACTAGTTGGATGACAAATAAAGATTACTGTCAGCCATATGAAAGTGTCAGCGGTGGATGACATTATCCTCACTGTTTTCTATGGTGTGACCCACTTGAACTTTAGATATGCTTCAATTTTGGATTCTCTCCCTAAAATAAGCTGATAAAATGGATGGATAATGTAGATAAGATGCATATATCATGGTTGGCTCTACAGAGATTTATTATCGTGTACTGAGTTACTGCAATCTGCTTCCAATCAGCTGATAAGGTCATACAAACTTGGATGAAGGGAAAAGACAAATATTAGCTTGATAAAAAACTTCAATGGTTCCAGTAAATTTTCAACCATAGGCGTTCAATCCTCATTGTTTCTTGTGGTGGGGCCACATGGGCTTTGGATATGCTTCAATTTTGGGTTTTTGCCTTAAATGAGGTGGAAAATGGATAGATGGCATAGATTAAACAGATGCATCATGTGGTGCCACCAACTCTTTTTTTTTTTTTTTTAAAGGCAAGAATATCATTTATCAAACAAGGAACAATCAAGAAAAAAAGAAAAAATACGAACAAAAGAAAAGAAAAGAAAGAAAAAAAGCCCAAACTGCCAATTCTCTCCAAAATGTTTCTTTGACTATATGTTTGCATTTTTCACTAGAATCTGTAGTCTAAAAGTCTTTTTAGGTAGAGATACTACTAATGGAATCTTGCAAATCCGGGTTGGGCAACTTGACGTGGTGGGTTGGTTGGCTTAAGTAGGTCCTCCTATACCAAAATCATGTATAATATATCGAAAAACTCATCCTGGTTTGCGAGATATGACTGATTTAAGGTTCTGACGGTCCGGATCATTCCGCCTCCGATCGGGCCTTCTCTCATCCTCCGATCTACCACCCTCCAACCACGTCGCACCACATATGAACAATTTTTATTACCATGAGCCCCACATGTACAGTGTCTTGGGCTGAGCATATCTCATCCAAACATTGTATATTTCCTCTCTTCAAAGTATGCATTTTCTCTCTCTACAATGTTTCTTTGACTATATGCTTGCATTTTTCTCTAGAATCTGTAGTCTTTTTAGGTAGAGATTGACAGTCTATTCTTTTCTTCTTCTTCTTTTTTCTTTATCTTTTTCTTTTTTTTTTTTTTTTTTTTGAATTGTAGCAAAAATGAAATACTCTTCTCAATGGTGGATACTATCATCAGCAATTCTACTTTTAACCATATCTGTTCATGCGTCACGAACTCTTCTGAGAAAGGAAAATGAGGTGAAAACCGCCGTCTTTCTATCCCCTGCATTCGTGCTAGGATCAGGATCCGTGTCGAACAAAGTCTACCTCAATGTCGACTTCCCAAGAGGCCACATTGCTCTCAAGGACTTCAATGGTGAAGTGATCGATGAGGCGGGGAATCCTATCCCACTTTATGAGACTTATCTCCACCATTGGGTCCTGGCTAGATACTACAGTAACTCTTCAGCTGTGGATACGAATATCACCTTTGCGAGGAATGCTGGAGTTTGCCAGGGAAATGTGCTTGGGCAGTACTATGGGCTTGGGTCAGAAACACGACGGACTTCCACACACGTGCCGGACCCTTACGGTGTAGAAGTCGGGAATCCTGCTGAAATTCCAAATGGGTATGTGGAGAGGTGGCTTCTGAATGTCCATGCGATTGATACGCGGGGCGTGGTTGATCGGATGGGGTGCGCTGAGTGCAGGTGCAATCTTTATAATGTGACGAAGGATGAAAGCGGTAGTCCTTTGAGAAAGGATTACATTGGTGGTCTTGATTGTTGCTATGATCAGACACAGTGTAGGTTGAGAGAAAGCTTTGAGAATGTGAAGAGAAAGCTCTACTTGAGATACACTGTGAAGTGGGTCGATTGGCATGATAGCATTGTGCCTGTTAAGATATACATATTCGATGTAACGGATTCTGGGAAGAGAACAAATTCAACCAGCGAAAATGCTCGACTCGGTTGCAAGGTATATATCTTAATTTCTTACTTACCACTACACTCTTAAGACAAACCATGTGTGTATGATCCACACCATTCATCAGACAGACCCACCTTGTGCGTGCTGTGTCCTCTGAACAGGCCCATCTTTTTGTTTTTGTTTTAAATATTATCAAAAGACCATTTTTTAAAGCGAATATATTTATTTTTACAAAGAGACCTGTAAGATTTTGGGCAGGCTCTCGCCACAAAAAACGGGACTTGCCTGTCATATACCCCACAATATACTCAATTACATACAACACCAACCGTCTCTCATGTTTCCCAGACCTATTCTATTATGGGTAAATTTCCTCTAATGGCAGGAAGAAGCTCGTACGGCGAAATAAACAGCCGCTTTGTCCGCGATTCACTGCCCCATCTCATCGGACCATCCACCACATAGTTAGCCTTTCTCTGCACAAACGAAATCTTTATATTGACCCGACACATGAATAAATCAACCCAGCTCCACCAATACCACATCCTCCACATGAACGGGGGCCTGCCGTTCAGGATATCAATCACAACCATAGAATTACTCTCCAATTCCACTTTCGTGAACTCACAGTCCACGCATAGCTCTAGCCCCTCGACCAGAGCTTTAACTTCTGCATGAGTATTGGATCGATCCCAAACCGTAACCTGAAGAAAATGCTAAAAGAAAGCTTCCATCTCGGTCCCTACACACTCCCCCTGAAAGTCCCGGAATAGGCCCATCTCGTTATCAGATGGGCCACACAAAGGTTAAATGGTCAATCTCTTTCATGACACTGATCATAACAGAAAATTCATATCGTTGGGTTTCTGAAATCTCTTTCTTGATGTAACATTAATAGTAATTGATTGCTTGATCCAGATCGAATACGACGTTGAGCCGTGTGGTGCAGCAGACATGGGCAAAGGCCATTGTGTAGATTCCAAAAAGATGAGCATTGTCATGCCTCGTGGGGGCGATGTTATCTATGGGGTGGCCCACCAGCATTGGGGTGGAGTTGGTTCTACTCTTCATGGACAGGTGCTGAAAAAAATAATAATATATTTTTCCTTGTTTATAATCCATTAAAATTTTTCCCCCCCTTATGATTTTCATGCCATATTTTTTAACTCATGTATTCCATGTAAGAAATGTTTGAAGAATCCTATCTCCAATGAATTATCTGACTTTTGTTTTCACATGGTTTGTATGAATTGAATCAGGATGGCAGAGTTATATGCTCTTCAATACCAATCTATGGAAATGGGAAAGAAGCAGGGAATGAGGATGGCTATATTGTTGGGATGTCCACTTGCTATCCGAAGCCAGGGTCTGTTAAAATCTCAGATGGAGAGGTTTTGACTCTCAAATCAAATTATAGCAGCAGCCAAATACATACTGGAGTCATGGGCCTCTTCTACATCTTAGTAGCTGATCTGCCACTGAAGAATTGATAAGTCCCCATGCTTGTGGATTAGACGTGTGGAGGAAGTCACATGAAAGGAATTCTCTCCTTATCTACTTCCACTTCTCCTACTTCCTCTCTGCTTCTACTCTCCCACTCTTCTACTTCTGTTAAAATTTTTGGATTTAAAAATAAGAAAAACAATTTTCCCTTGTCTTGTGGTTTTGGTGTTGGGTTTAGTTCCACCTTGAAAAGGAGATGGGAAACTAAGGCTTTTATATTAGACTTGGGCTTATTATTTGTATTGGGAATGTTATCTTCAAGAGTGTTTGTTGTTAAAAAAAGAATGTGTTAAATTAGAATAGTTCTGGAAAAATTTCGACTAGTCGAAGCAAATTTGACTCGAAGTCTAGTAACAATGTTTCTGAAATTTCTGAGGTCTTCGACCAGTCGAGGGATAGGCTCAACCATTCGAAGGGGTCCTTCGACCAATTAAAGCCCAGGGTCAACCAATCGAAGGTTACGTAGATGGTGCGCGGATTCTGTGCGAACTGTGTAAATTTGAGGAGAGAGGTGTGTAAGTGGAGTTTCATAAACTATAAATAGAAGTCCCTAGGGCCATTCTAATGTATGTTAAGGCTTTCTAAAGGTATTCTAAGAGTTTCTAGAAGAGGTTTTAGAGGTGCAAAGGGTGTAGCAAGGGTGAGATTCAAGGTTGTTCGAATTGGGTAAGTCCTTTTTCTCTTTATAATTTATGCTTTCATGGTGGAATTCTGTCGCTTTGTGCCGTGATTTTTTCCTGAAAGGGTTTTCCACGTTAAATCTGTGTTCTCTTGTAATTGCTTGGTATTCTTGGATTGCTATCCTAGATCCATATCTATGTGATTCCACAGCACAAATCCCAACAAGTGGTATCAGAGCAATCGTTGGGACACGGATATGAATCTGATGGATAAATAATAATGGTAAGCACTAGGTATGATATTAAGAAATACTTAGGAAAAAATAACTTTGAGTTATGGAAGATCAAGATGATCAGTTCCTTAATCAAGCAAGGCGAAGATGGTCCTCTTGAGGAGCGAAAGTCTACTATGATAGATGATAATTGGAATACTCTTGATAAGAAGGCTTATCCTCGATCCGTTTATGTCTCACAGATGAGGTTCTCTACAATGTCATGAGGGAGAAAATTGCGGCTAAGTTATGGGCAAAGTTAAAGGATGTATATGCGAAAAAATTCTCTAAAAATTGCCCACACTTGAAGCGTCAGTGGTATAACTTCAAGATGGCAGATGGTGGAGATCTGGAGGCTCACATCAGCAACTTTAATAAATTGGTTTGCAAATTGCTAGATATGAAGGAAATGATGAAAGATGAGGAACAAGCATGTATGTTACTGAATTCTCTTCCGACATCGTATGAGTCATTCAAGGACACAATGTAAACCACGAATAAAATCTTAAGTGTCGACACCGTTATCTCAGCCCTTCAAGGGAAGGCCATGAGAAAGCTTAACGACGACATGGGGACATCTTCTGATGCACTATTTACAAGTGACGTCATTGTTAGAGAGTCTGTCAGGAGTTAGTAATGAGTACAATTGATTTTAAAGGGATATTTGTTTAGGAGTGACCGCTTGTACATACCGGGTACCTCCCTCCATGATTTTCTTGTCTGGGAGTTACATTCAGGAGGGGTCGTGAGTCATTTCGATCGAGACAAGACCATTGCCCTAGTGGAGGATATGTTTCATTGGTTTAAGCCTTAAGTGAGATGTGTCTAAAATTATAGGAAAATGTCGTACTTGTCAACTGGCAAAGCGAAAGAAATAAAATACAGAATTATATACACCATTGCTAGTTCCATTCATCCATTGGTAGGACATCAGTGTGGACTTTGTGCTTAGACTCCCCAAGACTATTTGGAAACACAATTCCATATTTGTCGTCGTGGATCTTTTTTAAAAATGGCCCACTTCATTCCTTGTTCTAAGACCTCCGATGTATCTCATGTTGCCAAGCTGTTCTTTAGTGAGGTCGTTAAATTACATGGGTTACCAAAAACCATAGTGTCTGATCATGATGTGCAATTCATGAGTTACTTTGAAAGACACTATTGCACATGATGAATACTAGGCTCCAATTTTCTTCTACCTACCACCCTCAGACCGATGGTCAGACTGAGGTGGTCAATAGGAGCCTAGGGAGTTTGCTTAGGTGTTTAGTGGAGGAGCACACTAGGACATGGGACACCGTACTACTTCTAGCCAAGTTTGCGTTCAATAGTTCTATCAATAAATCCACAGGTCTAAGTCCTTTTGAAATCGTTACTGGTTATAAGTCTAGGAAGCCTATTGATCTTATCCCTATGTCACTATCTCATAGGTCATCAGAGTCTGTAGAGTTCTTTGTGCATAACATTCATTCATTGCATCAAGAAATCATGTGAAAGATCACTACTAGTAATAAACATTATAAATTTTCTTTAGACCAACATAAACGTTTCAAGGAATTCAATCTAGGGGATTCTATGGTTCGCAATAGGCCCAAGCAGTATCCTCAGGGAGCCGTTCATAAATTACATGTGCGTAGCGCTGGACCCTTCAAAGTTATAAAACGAAATGGTCTTAATGCGATGTAGTAGAACTTTCACCTTCCATGAGAATTAGTTTGACATTCAATGTGGAGGATCTAGTTACTTTTTAGGGGACCACTGATACTTTGTTTAGCCATTCGCCCACCCATCCTGATTTTTCAATCTGTCCCTTAATCCATGGCCTCTTCTCAATCTTTTTTTCCAGCCTCTACCTCTCATCCAATGCTCGTGCGAGCCAGAAAATAAAAAATAATAGTGACTGTAGAAACTTTTCAAGCTCATTGTGATGCTTGTTAGAAGTGGATACTATCCAAGTTAGGACTTTTTGGGCCCACAACGAGCTAGCCGATAAGGTAGATGCATCGGATCATCCCATTGTGGGCATTAAGTTATGGTACCAATGGTTTGATAGAAATGGAAGTGAATATATTGAAAACACAACCACAATCTAGGCAACATAACAACCACGACCCATGCAAACCACGACCTATAACATGGCAACTACGACCCATGCAAACCATGACCCATATGGCAACTATGATATATATAACATGACAACCATGACCCGTATGACAACCACGACCTATATAACATAACAACCGCAACCCATATAACCTACATTTCCTGCTCTTACAAGCTATCAATAGTCATATCATATTCGAAAAATGCTAGGCTAGCTTTGGTACGAATGGGCACATTACTTCTCTACCTTTGATGGACGGTAAGGATCTTATGTGCACGTCACCCCATAGTCGTACGGATGGTTACGTCACCAAGTTAGTACAAGTCACACCATAGTTGTGTAAATGAAATCTGTATAGTAGCATATGTCGCATCAGGTGGTTGTAATGCGGTAAGAGTCGTGGTTGTAATATGGTAAGGGTAGTAGTTGTCATAGGTCGTAATTGTTATAGGTCGTGGTTGTCATGAGGTAACGGTCATGGTTGTCATGAGGTAAAGGTCGTAGTTGTCATGCAATATGTATCATCGTCTTCATTTTATAGGCATTGGCCCTAAAATGAGAACCACAACCCATATAACATGACAACCACGACCCATATAACATGATAACTACGATCCATGACAATTACAACCCATTACAACCACTACCCATATAACATGACAACCACGTCTCATATAACATGATAACTACGATCCATGACAACCACGACCCATATAACATGACAACCACGACTCATATAACATGACAACCATGACCCTTACATCATGACATGACCCATGACAACTACAACCCCTAGGACATTACAACCACGACCCTTAATGCATTACAACCACCTAATGTGACCTATGCTACTATACAGATATCATTTGCAAGACTAAGGCATGACTTGCACTAACTTGGTGACTACATGGGATAAACATATATAAGATCATTACCGTCCATCAGATGAAACTCCATGGGTCGTAGTTGTCATGGGTCATGGTCGTCATGTTATATGGGTCGTCGTTGTCATGTTATATGGGTCGTGGTTTTCCATCGAGTAGCCATATGGGTCGTAGTTGCCATATGGGTCCCATATGAGTTGTGGTTTGTATGGGTCGTAGTTGCCATGTTATATGGGTCGTGATTGTCATGTTATATGGGTCGTAGTTGTCATGGATCGCAATTATCATATTATATGGGTCATGGTTATCATGTTATATGGGTCGTAGTTTCCCATGGAGTAGCCATATAGGTCATAGTTGCATGGGTCGTGGTTGTCATATTATATGGGTTATAGTTATCATGGAACATAGTATTCATGTTATATGAGTCGTGGTTGTCATGTTATATGGGTCGCGGTTGTTACATGTTCACTTCCTTTACTACCAAATGAAATGATAGTCATTGGTACAATAGCCTAAGGCCCAAAATGGGGTGATCCGTTCTGTTCACCTTGTCTGCCAGCTCGCCGTGGGCCCAAAAAGGATGGACGGCATGGATTATACACATACATTAATGTGGCCCCACCATTATTTTCTATTTTCTGGCCCACAAAGCGTTGGATTAGGTGAGATTTGGGCTTTACCCCTAAAATGACACAGCCTAAGGCCCACAATGGGGTGATCCGTTCCATCCACCTTGTCGGCCTGCCTGTCTTGGACCTAAAAAGTCCTGACTTGAGCAGTGTCCACTTCTAACAAACATCACAGTGAGCCTGGAAAGTTTCAACAGTGAGTTCCATTGTCTCCATTATTTTCTATTATGTAGCCCACACTAGCTCTGAATGAGGCTGATATTTAGGCCCTATCCCTAAAATGACATAACAAAAAGGATGGGCGACATGGATTATACACATACATCAATATGGGCCCTACTAGTTTAGTCATTGCCCACGTACAAAAAAGGGTTCCATACACATTACTTTCTAGACATTAAATACGACGTAACTTCTTATTCCCTAAAAAACCATACAACTACTAAAACAAGGACAATGGCATTTTGGTCCAAGTAATTTACAGAAGCTTGTCAAAAGGCCACTCTTGGAATATTTGAAAAGTTGAATCTTGTTAGGTAATTTGACCAAACTTCGAGGTCAGTATGGTCATATTCTCCTATTCTATTAAGGAGTAAATTTCCTCTAATGGTAAGAAGAAGCTCTGACGGCAAAATAAACAACAGCTTATTCGCTGCCCCATCTCACCGGACCATCCACCACATCATTAGCCTCTCTCTGCACAAATGAAATCTTTATATTAACCTGACTCATGAACGAATCAACCCGGCTACACCAATACCACATCCTCGACATGGACAGGGATCTGCCGTTGAGGATATCAACTAAAACCATAAAATCACTCTCCACTTCCACTTTTGTGAACCCACGGTCCACACATTGCTCTAGCCCCTTGACCAGAGCTTTAACTTCTGCACAAGTAGTGGATCCCAAACTGTAACCCAAGGAAAACACTAAAAGAAAGCCTCCGTCTGGGTCCCTATACACTCCCCCTCTCCCTGGAAGTCCTCCCCATCTCGTTATCAGATGGGCCACACAAATGTCAAATGGTCAATCTTTTTCATGACACTGATCATAACAGAAAATTCATATGGTTGGGTTTCTGAAATCTCTTTCTTGATGTAACATTAATAGTAATTGATTGCTTAATCCAGGTCGAATACGACATTGAGCCGTGTGGTGCAGCAGACATGGGCAAAGGCCATTGTGTAGATTCCAAAAAGATGAGCATCGTCATGCCTCGTGGGGGCGATGTTATCTAAGGCGTGGGTCACCAGCATTGGGGTGGAGTTGGTTCTACTCTTCATGGACAGGTACTGAAAAAAACAATATTTTTCCTTGTTTATGATCCATAAAAATATTTCCCCCCCCTTGTGATTTTCATGCCATATGTTTTTACTTGATGTATTCCATGTTAGAAATGTTTGAAGAATCCTATCTCCAATGAATTATCTGACTTTTGTTTTCACATGGTTTGTATGAATTGAATCAGGATGGTAGAGTTATATGCTCTTCAATACCAATCTATGGAAACGGGAAAGAAGCAGGGAATGAGGATGGCTATATTGTTGGGATGTCCACTTGCTATCTGAAGCCAGGGTTGTGCTAAAATCTCAGTTGGAGAGGTTTTGACTCTCTCAAATCGAATTATAGCAGCAGCCAAATGCATACTGGAGTCATGGGCGTCTTCTACATCTTAGTAGCAGATCTGCCACTGAAGAATTGATAAGTCCCCATGCGTATGGATGAGAGGTGTGGAGGAAGTCACGTGAAAGGAATTCTCTCCTTCTCTGCTTCCACATTTTCCCTTGTCTCTGCTTCTACTCTCCCACTCTTCTACTTTTGTTAAAAATTTTGATTCTAAAAATAAGAAAAGCTATTTTCCCTTGTCTTGTGGTTTTGGTGTTGAGTTTAGTTCCACTTTGAAAAGGAGATGGGAAACTAAGGCTTTTATATTGGACTTAGGCTTATTATTTGTATTGGGATTGTTATCTTCAAGAGTGTTGTCATGCCCATTCATGCATGAGTAGAGAGTTGTTATGCACCAATAAATAATTAATGAGCAGGTATGAGTCAATTTGTCATTAATGCGTTTCCGTATGCCCCCCGTGCTCCAACGGCCATTCCTTATGTCTTTATAAAAGCTTCTTGTTTCTCATTTTACATATATAGAAAAATCTATCTCCTCATTCTCTCTAGTTTCTTCTCTGAGTTTTCTTTCTGCATTCTTTTATTTGGGAAAATCAATAAGAGCAAGCTTAGATTCGTGTGACTAAGATTGTGTATGCGCCTAATCAAAGCTATTCATCAAGAATGAGAGTTTGTTATATCCTAAGGGCCAGAGTTGTTAAAACTCAGTGCATCAAGGATCTTCCTAGTGGAGGAAAATTTGTCTTTATGATAGCTACTACAATGTGCCTCAGCTCTCCAAATAATATTTCTATTATTTCTTGTCTACAATATTTCGATTTTCTGCTTTGTCTCTTTATTGGTACTACTAATTTGAAGATATATCTCTCTCAAAATCTCAACATCTATGGCAACTATTTTTGAGAATTATAGAATTGAGATTATTATTTTTTTAAAATAATTTCAAGAGATGTCAGCAGAAAATGAAATTCTATCTCACCATCCTCAAGTCGATCTGTGTCATCAAAGATCATACCCATCACTTGAGTCAAATAAACCAGCAATATTTTTTGAACAATCCAAATGGAAAAATGATAACTATCAGTACCAAAATTATATTCTGAATGTGATGACAAATGATAACTATGATATTTATTTCATTGTTTGTTTGCCAAAGAACCGTGTGACTACCTCGAAAAGAAATTCATAATAGTGGATACTGAAACAAAAAAAAAAAAGAAAAAAGTAGCCAATAAGGATATTGATTTTAAGATATTAGATGATAAGTATGTAATAAATCAAGTATATGATTTACAAAAACATTACTAACGAAGTTTCATATGAAAGTATGATGATCAATGAGGCTTTTTAAGCTGCTATAATAATTGAAAACTTTCACCACCCTAGAAGGAATATAAAAATTCTCTAAGGTGTAATAGAAAACATTTGACTTTAAATAACTCCATTCTTCACATTAGGACCGAAAGTCGGGCGGGTTGGTGCTCAACCCTAGCCCAACCCAAGGTTCCTATACCTTAACCCTAATCCAAGCCAACCCAACCTTAGGTTGGAAATTCTCAACCCAAGCGGGCTCGGTCGGATGGATACATGCTAATATTTTCATTATTACATTAGTCTATTATATTTCAATACACGTCTTATTTTTTGTACCTATGATTTTATTAATTATGTATGTAGTTATTTATCATAAAGAACTTCATTTTTTTCTAAACAAACAAGCTAAAATATAATACTACTACTCCTTTAAAAGTCGTGTTGTGTAGCACACAATCTATTTAGGAGAGAGAAACCCGACATATCTTGGTAGCTTGAGTCATTGCAAATGGCGTGAACCAATGAGACTCGACAACACTGGAATTTCATGTGCCTTCAACACAACAATCCACGCTCAATTATATATATATATATATATATATATATATATATATATATATATATAGAGAGAGAGAGAGAGAGAGAGAGAGAGAGAGAGAGAGAGAGAGAGAGAGAGAGAGAGAGAGAGAGATGCTCACACACAACCAGTTGGATCATTTAAATTGGTCCAACTAGCTTTGCATTAAATGTTAAATTTTCTATTTTCATCCACATATAATGCACCACATGTGAGGATATGTGACACTGAATTTTACATAAGTATGTTGTGAATATTTATGTGTCATATATCCAACCTATTTATTAAATTTTCATCACCACTAAAGCCACACATGTAACTTGAATCTAGACTGTTGGAGTATATTTTTAACAGTTCACTTTTCTTGTAGATGATATTGTACTATATATGTGTGTGTGTATTCTCATATGTTTATGATGGACCCTATCCAATTAACGGACCAAATTTGCAAGATATACGGTGCATCACCCAGATGTATCATATGTGTACAGCTTCTTTAGTTCCCCAATTTTTTTTCTTTATAAACACTCTGCCTCCTCTTTTCTCTCTCATCTTTTTTCCACTTTTTCCTTATTTAATGCTCTCTCATTAGCCACGGGGTCAGTGCTTTGTGGGCCCCACCATTATGTATGTGTTTCATCCATTATGTTCATCCGTTTTTACCTATTATTTTAGGGCTTTATACCAAAAATGAGAGGGATATAAATCTCAGGTGGACCACACCACAGGAAAACAATAGTCATTGGATATGCACCATTTAAATCCTCCTAACGTCCACTGTACCATTTATTTGACATCCAATCTGTTGATTAGCTCATACAGACCCATATGAAGGGAAAAAAAAATATCATCTTGAACCAAAACTTTTATGGCCCCTGAATTTTTTTAATGGTCAACGTTAATTCATCATTGTTTCCTGTAATGTGGTCCACTTGAGATTGGGATATACCTCATTTTTGGTATTATATCATAAAATAATCTAGAAAAATAGACAAATGGCATGGATGAAACACATACATCATGGTATGGCTCTCAGAGCACCGACCACTGGCTGGCATGGGAGTAGTCAATCCATTTCCCTTCTCCGCCAACATTGACGCTGGCTGATTAGCTACGGAACTTAGCGAGTCTCGATGCTGAAGTGATGTCACGTTCGTTAGGCCCCACCATGATGAATGTGTTGCGTACACACCGTCCATTCATTTGGAAAGATCACTTTATGACATGAGACAATGAACAATGCAGATCCAAAGCTCAAATGAATCTCACCACATAAAACACTAGGGATTGAATGCCTACCCTAAAAACATCTTCAGGCCACATAAGTTTTTGATCAAGCTGATATTTGTGTTTTCCGTTATTCCATGTCCGTGTTAACTTATAAACAGGTTGGATATCAAATAGACACCATAGTGGGCCCTATAAAGGTTTCTATGGTGAGTGTCATTCTCCCCACTGTTTTCTGTGGTGGGGTTTACTTGAGCTTTGGATCTACATCATTCTTTAACTCATGCCTTAAAATGATCTCTCCAAGTGTATGAACGGTGTAGATACAACACATACATCATGGTGGGCCCTGCAGAATGTGTGACATCCCTTCGGGTTCAGTAGCTAATCGGCAACCGCAAGCGTTATGACTTATGAGCATTAACTACCGACCTTAAAATCATGCTTAATGGTTAATTTGGAATGCGCTCAATGAATTTTTTTATTAAACAAAAATTTTTACTTCAAAAATTACCCCCGACAATTTTTCTCTTTAAATTGTTTGCGCAATACAAAATCAGTTTTTAACATGTGAAACTTCTTTATTCCCAACCATGATGTATGTGTTTCATCCATTCCATTCATCCATTTTTAAAGATCATTTTAGGGCTTGACACCAAAAATGAGGGGAATATAAATCTCAGGTGGACCATACCACAGGAAACAATAGTGATTGGATATCCATCATTAAAATTCTCCTAAGGCCAATGTACTGTTTATTTGACATCCAATTTGTTGATTAGGTCATATAGACCTAGATGAATAGAAAAAACAAAGATCGGCTTGATCCAAAACTTTTATGGCCTCCAAAAAGTTTTTAATGGTCGACGTTCATTCAATACTATTTTCCAGTAATGTGGTCCACTTGAGATTGGGATATACCTCATTTTTGGTTTCATTCTATAAAATGATCTAGAAACGTAGATGGACGGCATGGATGAAACACATACATCATGCTGGGGCCCACATAGCACCGACCATCAGCCATTGGCTGGTGGCAGGGAAGTAGCCAATCGGTTTCCGCGGATGCGGATTGGATAATGATAGGTTGAGTAGCGAGACTTGCTACTGAAGTTACGTCACCAAGTTATGTGGGCCCTATCATGATGTATGTTTTGTATCCACGCTGTCCATCCATTTGGAAATATAATTTTAGGTAAAAATCTAAAGAATGACTCAAATCCAAAGCTCCAGTGGACCTCACCACAGAAAACAGTAGGGAGAGTGACACCCACCATTAAAAACTTAAATAAGCCACAAAAGTTTTTGATCAAGCTGATATGTATTTTTTCCCTTCTTTCATGTCTGTGTTAACTTGTGAACAGGTTGGATTTCAAATAAAAATCACGGTGAGCCTTAGTAAGGTTTCAACAGTAGGCATCAATCTGACCACTGTTTTTTTGTGGTGGCCAACTACATATTTGGATCTGCCTTATTCTTTAACTCATGCTCTAAATTAAATCTCCAAATAGATGAACGGTGTAGATAAAGCACATACATCATAGTGGGCCCACATACATCATAGTGGGCCCATGGAACTTGATGACATCACTTCAATAGCGAATCTCGCTAAGTAGGTTACGGATTTGTTGGTGTACCTCACACCAGCTATATAGCTGCTGTATTGACGTCAGCAAGTTACGTGAATCTCGTCATGAGGTATGTGTTATATCCAAACCATCCATCCATTTGGCGAGATCGTATTAAAGCTTGAGGCAAAAAATAAGTTGCAAAAAGTAGCGAGGGATTGAACGTCTACCATTGAAACCCTTTTTGGGTCACAGAAGTTATGGATCAATATAATTTTTCTTTTTTTCCTCTCCGTACATGTATTTGTGACCTTATGAACATATTGGATGGAAAATAAACTTAAATAGGCCACGGAAGTTTTGGATCAATATGTTTTCACTTCATCCAATTGGGAATGACCTTATAAATGGTTTGGATATCATATAAATATAAGGCGGGCCTTATTTGAAGGTTTTGCTGCTACTTGTGCTCAATCCTATACAACACATAGTGACAATCTTCCTGCTAAGAGGAATTGAGGGCCTTATGGTGATGTTTTAGTTTTTTTATTAAGTATTTTAATTTATTTGAATTAAATATAATGATTTCATTTTCATTTAATAAAAAATAATTTCTTTATAATGTAAAACATTTCTAAGTAACAGATAGGAGGAAATGTGTCAAATTAATATATTTCAAATAATTAAGTTGTTTGTTAACAAATAATTTGTTTCAAATTCAGTAGTTAATTTTAGACTTCAGCCAGGATTTCAAATTCTAGCTTTAAATTTTAAATTTAACAAACGGGGCCTTAGTCTCGTATCCAGAAGCGAATCGGCTAGTGTACCTCACATGAGCTATATAGCTTCTGTAGGTACGTGTCGTGCAAAGACAAGCGTGAGCTCCAGGTTGTACGAATGGTTCAAAGGAGATCAAAGTTACATGGGCTCCATGGTGACGTATTTATTACATGTTCATCTATTTTTAGATATCATTTTAGAGAATTATTCAAAAAATGAATCATATGGAAAGATTATCTGGACCGCGCTATAAATAGCAGCGGAGATAATGATTTTCATTGTTAAACATTTTTTAGGGCCCACTATAACATTTATCTTACATTCAATCTCTTCATAAGGTCAAAAATACCTTATGAAGAGGGAAAAAATTATCATATTGATCCGAAACTTCTATGACCCCAAAAAGGGTTTCAATGGTAGACGTTCAATCCCCAACCGGTTTTGCAGTGTGGTCAAATTGATAGTTAGATCTGTCTTATTTTTCCTCTCAAGCCTTAAGATAAGCTCGTAAAATGGATGAACGGTTTGAATATAACACATACCTTGTGAATAGACCCACATAACTTGCAGAGGTAAATACAGCAGCTATAGAGCTGGTGTGAGGTACACCAGCCAATCCGCTTCCCTTATATCCACGCTGAAACTGATACCGTACATCAGTTTCGACGGATGACTCTAGGATATGAGCCCCGAAACGCACCGTACTCAAATCTCAGGTGGACCACACCACAGGGACAATGGTGATTTACCGTTAACAATTTCTTGGAGGCCACAAAAGTTCTGGATCAAGCTAATATCTGAACGATCCGGATTGCAAATGATCATTTCGGTGGCACCTAAGAAGTTTTTAATAGTAAACGTCCAATCGCCACTGTTTCTGTGGTGTGGTCCACCTGAGACCACTTGAGATTTGGATCCATTGCCTTGTTAGACTCATAACTTAGAATGATCTAGCGAAAAGGATGTGCGGAGTGGATGTAAGATACGTACATTAAGGTGGGCCCCACCGTCAAGATCACCGACCCACGTCCAGCTTACTGCCGCCCATAGTAAAATCGAAAACAGGCAGAGGACGTGTGAGGACCAAGAATCCTGCCCACAGGACCACATGCTCTCCGTACCATACGACAGCCTGATGGGTTTCCCTACAGCTGCGTTTTAAGACAAGCGGCCTCACCCAAAACAGTGTAAGCATTTTGTATTCGCGCCGTTCATCATCATCATCATCATCATTATTATCATTATTATTATTATTATTATTAAGATCATTTTACAGTATGATCCGAAATTTAACAGATCCAAATATGTGCTCACACTGCAACCACGTGTACACGAGAAAAACTCGGGTGACGCAGCCAAAATTCTCATGTTTCTACCATACTGCATTGAAAAGTTATTAGAATGCTCATGTCACTTGATTTTGACATTCAAAGAAAATTACTTTTGACAAAATTTTACATTTAATATTCGATAGGAATTTTCTTTAATGGATTTAGTATCCCATGATATGATTTATCTAATATTTGGATCCACTTGACTTTTGGGCTGATACTATTAAATGATATGAAAAAACTATTGGACCACACGGATATGGATATATAATAAATACATCCAAGTGGCCCCATGTTAAGATCTGCACCATGTGGCCACGCGTAATCCATTACCTTGAAATAAATAAGAAGAGTAAATGGCATTTACTAGACCACAATAGTAAGAGGCAGGGTAGTATGCGAACCGAGTTAGACCGGTTAGCTCGCTCGACTAGACTCGAAAAAATCGATTTGACTTGATTCGAAACTGAGTTCTAGTCAAGTCAAGCTGATTTTTTGAGCTCAAAAAATTTTCGAACAAAGTTCAAGCTTGCCCACGCTCGACTTGAGCCGGATTGAACCCCAACTCAAATCGAGCTCGGATGAAACCAGTTCAATAACTCAGTTACTTTAATATTGATGTTACTCACCCAATCTTTGATGAAATGACTTAATGAAGTGTCGGCTGATGACAAGAAAGATATATATATGAAACAAATATCCTTTTTTTACTTTATTTTGATATTACCTGCAAGGTGTTTGATGAAATACATGTAAAACCGTCGTTACTATTTTATATATAGTGAGAATTTGAAAGTGTAATCTACGTGTTCCTACGTGAAAATGTTGTATAGGCGGACTCAGTTCAGTCTTGGCTCGAATTGGCCCGAGCTATTGACCGAATCGAGCCAAACTGGCCGGTCAGACTTAAGGACCGAGCCGAGCTGAGTTCGAGGTGATTCAACTAGTGGCCGAACCAAGTTGAGTGTGCCAAGCTCAACTCGTGTACACCTCTAGTAAGAGGTTCTATGGGGTCCATGGAGATGCCCATGACAAATCCACTGTAAGCATCGGTTTTGCAAGGTGGCCTTATAACAAAAGTAAGTAAATAAGGCTGATCCAAAACTCATGCAGGCCAAATCACATGAAATAATGGGATTTGGATACCCACCAATGGAAATTGTGGGGGCCATATAAGTTGCATTAGGATGATATTTGTGATAGCAGTTTATCTGAGTGGTAAAAAGCCTTATGAATGATTGGGATGGCATATAAACATCATGGTCCGCTCTAGAAAGGTTTCAACGGTGGACGTTTCTATTTTTACTAGTTGGCATGGTGTGGCCCACATGAATTTTGTATGTGCCTGATTTTTATATTACTATCCTACAGGGGTCTTTCAAAACCGATGGATGGAGTCCATGTGCATCTCTGCAGAACCTACAATGGGACCATAGGAGCTTCCTATGCCGGGTCACAGGCAATCCTCATCCGCAATTGATCCTTTTTCTTCACACGAGCTAGGAACGTTCAATGCGACGAGGGCCCCCCCGTTATGCATGGGTTTTATTTAAACACGTGCCGTTGAAAACATTTAGGTGTGACGTTATGAGCAATTTGGATAGCAGTTGACCATTGAAGTGGGCTCTAAAAAGGTTTCAACAGTGGATGTCATTTCACCACTGCTTCCTGTGGTGTGGTCCATTTGACCCTTGGATCTGACTCATTTTTGGACTTTACCCTAAAATGATACTAAAAAAATGAATGGACGGTGTCGATAAAACACACGCATCACGGTGGCCCCTCAGAGCCCAACGTAATCGACGTTCATAAAAAAAAAAAAAAAAAAAAAAAAGGTGCAGTCGTTTTGTTTGACACTTGACAATACTAAAGTATAGACTCTCTTGGTCAGAGTCAGAGATGGCGTTCCATGCGTTCTTTCCGTGAAAATGCCTACGTTCTTCCGTAGTACTCATCCTTTCTGCTCTACAACGTGATGATCAAACCGTTCATCATCCTTTCTATTTTAGAATACGATGATGATGATCAAACCATTCATCTAAAATCCCCCCTTGAACAAACAATATAAAAAGAAACCAAGCCCATCAGATTTTTCTCTTAATGGTTAAAAAGTGGTCTGCTAGCTCAGTGCTAGGAATTGTTTGGCAGATAAGACTTCTAGAAAACATTGATGCTTTGGACAATTTAGGATCGTTTGCACTCATGAAGTCATAAGTTGTATACTCGGCATGCATTTATTGCAATTAAACCGTTCAATTTATTGGTGGCCCACTTAAAATGCGTCTCAAATTCAACAAACAAATGTACATTAATCAGAGGGTACGATCTACATTCATTCCAATCTTATTGGTTCTGAGTGTATACGGATGAGATATAGTCCCTAGACTACCAAATAATTACACTTCAAAATCTATTCCGTTTTTTTCGTTGAAACTGAAGATTCGAAGATTGCGGTGCAAGTAATCCGCTATTTTATGATTAGATTGACCACACTGCATGACGTAACGGTGATGATCCAACCGTTGAAACCATCCTAGGGCCCACCGTGATGTTTACTTGTCATCCAACCTGTTCATGAGGTAACATAGACCTGGATGAAGGGAAAACACAAATATCAGCTTGATCACAGCTTCTGTGGGTTCCAAGAAGTTTTTAATGGTTAGCATTTAATCCCCACTGTGTGGTTTACTTGAACCTTAGATCTGCCTCACTTTTGGGATCATGCACTAAATTGAACTGGAAAAATGGATGGACGGTGTGGATGTAACCTACACTAATCCGATTTCTCAAAACTTACACTGAGAAGATAATGATGACTCTTTGGGATTTTTGACATTTGAATTTTAACCATTCACGGTTTACTTCTAATTGTCCATTAAATTTATGGTTAGGGTTGCTTGATTATTTTTATTTTTAGAGTTTATTCTCCATCCACAATGTGGCCCCAATTTGGATGGTCTGGATGGCTGTACACGAATGTCACATGTGTGGAGGACGAGTCACCACCATTTTAGAAAATGCGTTATGGACTATCATTGCAGTTGTGCAACGAGCGCTCGCTCACTATAAAAAGAACTCGCAGGATCAGATAAAATACAACCAGAAGCAGAGAGATATTCTAGTGTTTGTCAAAGAACCCCATCAAAGGAGGTACGACGACCGTACATTTCCTTATTTTAGTTTTTTTCTTTTATTGATTTCTTTTGTTTTTTCTTTTTTCTTTATCATTTTCTTTTGACATTTTTCTTAATTTATTTATATAGTTGTGGGTTTTTTTTTTTATTATATATTAAATGGATTGGGAATTTTCTGTATTTCTTTTGTAGAATCAACGGATTTTAAGAGGACCTATCTTCTTTTTTTCTTTTTTTTTTGGGCATACGTTTTCTAAGCTTTGAGTTGGTGATTTTTAACGGTTGATACAGATGCACTCAGAAATTGGACAACTGACACACTTCAAACTTAAATTGAACCGTTCATATTTCGGGGTCCACTGTAGATAGACCATAATTCAAAACTCGGTTTGGTTGAACAATCCCAACATCCGATTAATAGCATTTGTTTGCTGAATTTGAACCATTCCATACTTTTCATCTTGACCGTCCATTGAAATCCCACTTATAAGCCAGTTAGGAAATCAAATAGATTGAATTTTCGGTTTCTAGCCATGTAAACTGAGATGCACGATTTGTACGGTTTAGATTTTCGTTATCTGGGCACCATGTTCTCTTTATGCATACCTCAATCCAAACCGTCCAAATTGGGACGTGGATTGCGTGACATAGCTGCATGGTGTCAGGACTGTGGGGCATCACTCACAGTGATGCATCTGTTTCATCCAAGCATCCATCTATTTTTCAGCTCATTTAGGGCATAAACCAAAAATTAAAGCATATCCAAAGCTCGAGTGGACCACACCACTGGAAACAGTGGATAATTACGTCGACCGTTGAGTAACTCAGTAGGCTATTGTGAGCAAGGTCTGTGGGTCCCACCATGATGTGTTTTTCTTATCCACACCGTTCATCTGTTTTACCAAGTTCATTTTAGGGCATGAACCTAATATTGAAGATATCCAAAGCTCAAGTGAACCACACCACAGGGAACTATGTGAGCTGAACGCTTACTGTTGAAAACTTCTTTGCCACAGAAGTTTTGGATCAAGCTGATATTTGTGTTTTCCTTCCATCCATGTCTACGTGACCTTATGAACTGGTTGGATGACAAATAAAGATTACTGTGAGCCCTGGGAAAGTGTCAACGATGGATGATATTATCCTCACTGTTTTCTGTGGTGTGGCCCACTTGAACTTTAGATATGTTTTAATTTTAGATTCACTCACTAAAATAAGCTGATAATATGGATGGACAATGTAGATAAGACGCATATATCATGGTTGGCTCTACCGAGTTTATTTATAGTGTACTGAGTTACTGCATTATGCTTTCATTCAGATGATAGGGTCACACAAACTTAGATGAAGGGAAAAGACAAATATTAGTTTGATTAAAAAAAAAAAACTTCAATGGCCCTAATAAATTTTCAACCACAGGCATTCAATCCTCCCCGTTTCTTGTGGTGGGGCCACGGGGCTTTGGATATGCTTCAATTTTGGGTTCTTCCCTTAAATGAGGTGGAAAATGGATAGATGACATAGATTAAACAGATGCATCATTGATGCAAGAATGAACATAACAAGACTAAGAAGAAGTTTAAGAATTAAACTATAATTAAAACTCCCTAAAATTCATAACTTACTCTAAATAGTAAAAACTGAATTAAACACAGAATTTGGCCGTCGACATGATGGAATCTTGCAAATTTAGCATAAGCAACACGGCATAGCCAAGTTGGTTTCCTAAAGTAGCTCGTCCTACCCCAAAATCATATATGGTACGTCGAGTAACTCATTCCGGTTTGCAAGATATGCCTGTTTTAAGATTCTGACGGTCTTAATGACTTCTGCGTCTGATTAGGCCTTCTCTGATCCATCTTGGACATGAAAGTGTCCGTGACCCACTCTACAACAATCATGGTGGGTGCCACCGAGTCTTTTTTTTTTTTTTTTTAAAGGCAAGAATATCATTCATCGAAGGAACAACCAAGAAAAAAAAAATACAAACAAAACAAAACAAAAGAAAGCCCAAACTGCCAATTCCCTTACAGAGCGATTAAGAAGCTCAATCTCTAAAGAAACTAAAACGCTCAAAAACACCCCCCCGTCAACACTGAATTATTTCTAAAGTAACGGTTATTTCGTTTTGCTCCCAGAGCCAAAAACACCGCAAGAAGAATAACACGCTTTCTTTTACCCACCGCTCCCCCAGCTTTCCCATGCCAATTACTGAGGAGAGCTTCCATGGAACTTGGCATAGCCCAAGAGACTCCAGCTAGATGCCCAGTTAATCTAACACCCAACTAATCCAAAAAATTCAGATTGAATGGATGATTATAGCTGTCCACTCTGTAGGCACTTGCTTTCTAGTTCAAATCCCTTGACACTCACAAGTTTATAACCAAGGATACATATTTAATGGGATTGTGAAGATAGTTAGGATAAGATCATCCAATGGCTTAGATTTTTTGGAGTACAACACTCCAAGGATGTCGCGCGTCATATGAACGATTTTGATTTCCATGAGCCCCACATGTACAGTTTCTTGGGCTGAGCATGTCTCATCTAAACATTGTATATTTCCTTTCTTCAAAGTATGCATTTTTTTTTCTCTCTCTAAAATGTTTCTTTGACAATATGCTTGCATTTTTCACTAGAATCTGTAGTCTTTTAGGTAGAGATTGACAGTCTTTTTTCTTTTTTCTTTTTCTAAATTGTAGCAAAAATGAAATACTCTTCTCAATGGTGGATGCTATCATTAGCAATTCTACTTTTAACCGTATCCGTTCATTCCTCGCGAACTCTTCTGAAAAATGAAAATGGGGTGAAAACTGCCATCTTTCTATCCCCTGCATTCGTTCTAGGACCAGGATCCGTGTCGAACAAAGAGTACCTCAATGTCGACTTCCCAAGAGGCCACATTGCTCTCAAGGACTTCAATGGTGAAGTGATCGATGAGGCGGGGAATCCTATCCCACTTTATGAGACTTATCTCCACCATTGGGTCCTGGCTAGATACTATAGTAACTCTTCAGCTGTGGATACGAATATCACCTTTGTGAGGAATGCTGGAGTTTGCCAGGGAGATGTGCTTGGGCAGTACTATGGGCTTGGATCAGAAACGCGACGGACTTCCACACACGTGCCGGACCCTTACGGTGTAGAAGTCGGGAATCCTGCTGAAATTCCAAATGGGTATGTGGAGAGGTGGTATCTGAATGTCCATGCAATTGATACGCGGGGTGTGGTTGATCGAATGGGGTGCGCCGAGTGTAGGTGCAATCTTTATAATGTGACGAAGGATGGAAGTGGTAGTCCTTTGCCAAAGGATTACATTGGTGGTCTTCGTTGTTGCTATGATCAGACACAGTGTAGGTTGAGAGAAAGCTTTGAGGATGTGAAGAGAAAGCTGTACTTGAGATACACTGTGAAGTGGGTCGACTGGCATGATAGCATTGTGCCTGTTAAGATATACATATTCGATGTAACGGATTCTGGGAAGAGAACAAATTCAACCAGTGAAAATGATCGACTCGGTTGCAAGGTATATATCTTTCTTACTTTCCACTACACTCAGACAAAACTTGTGTGTATGATCCACACCATCAGATAGACCCACCTTGTACGTGTCGTACGTGTCCTCCTAACAGGCCCATCTTTTTTGTTTTTGTTTTAATTATTGCCAGAAGACCGTTTTTTAAAGTGAATATAGTTATTTTCACAAAGAGACCTATAAGATTTTGGGCAGGCCCTCGCCACAAAAAAAAAAAGAAAAGAAAAAAAGAAAAAAAAGAACGACGGGCCTTGCCTGTCATATCCCCCACAATGTACTCAATTACATATAACACTCTCTCATGTTTCCCACACCTATTCTATTAGGGGTAAATTTCCTCTAATGGCAGGAAGAAGCTCGGCAAAATAAACAGCCGCTTTGTCTGCAATTCACTACCCCATCTCACTGGACCATCCAACAAAGCCTCTCTGCTCAAACGAAATCTTTATATTAACCCGACGCATGAACAAATCAACCCAGCTCCACCAGTACCACATCATCTACATGGACATGGGCCTGCCATTCAGGATATCAATCACAACCATAGAATTACTCTCCACTTCCACTTTCATGAACCCAGTCCATGCATAGCTCTAGCCCCTCGACCAGAGCTAATTTAACTTCTGCGTGAGTATGAGATCCCAAACCGTAACCTAAAGAAAACGCTAAAGAAAGCTTCCATCTCAGTCCCTACTCACTCCCCCTGAAAGTCCCGGAATAGGCCCATCTTGTTATCAGATGGGCCACACAAATGTTAAATGGTCAATCTCTTTCATGACACTGATCATAACAGAAAATTCATATGGTTGGGTTTCTGAAATCTTTCTTGATGTAACATTAATAGTAATTGATTGCTTGATCCAGGTCGAATATGACGTTGAGCCGTGTGGTGCGGCAGACATGGGCAAAAGCCATTGTGTAGATTCCAAAAAGATGAGCATCGTCATGCCTCGTGGGGGCGATGTTATCTATGGGGTGGCCCACCAGCATTGGGGTGGAGTTGGTTCAACTCTTCATGGACAGGTGCTGAAAAAAAAAACAACATATTTTTCCTTGTTTATAATCCATTAAAATATTTCCCCCCTTTATGATTTTCATGCCATATTTTTTAACTTACGTATTCCATGTAAGAAATGTTTGAAGAATCCTATCTCCAATGAATTATCTGACTTTTGTTTTCACATGGTTTGTATGAATTGAATCAGGATGGCAGAGTTATATGCTCTTCAATACCAATCTATGGAAACGGGAAAGAAGCAGGGAATGAGGATGGCTATATTGTTGGGATGTCCACTTGCTATCCGAAGCCAGGGTCTGTTAAGATCTCAGATGGAGAGGTTTTGACTCTCAAATCGAATTATAGTAGCAGCCAAATACATACTGGAGTCATGGGCCTCTTCTACATCTTAGTAGCAGATCTGCCATTGAAGAATTGATTAGTCCCCATGCGTATGGATTAGACGTGTGGAGGAAGTCACGTGAAAGGAATTCTCTCCTTCTCTACTTCCACTTCTCCTACTTCCTCTCTGCTTCTACTCTCCCACTCTTCTACTTTTGTTAAAAATTTTGATTCTAAAAATAAGAAAAGCTATTTTCCCTTGTCTTGTGGTTTTGGTGTTGGGTTTAGTTCCACTTTGAAAAGGAGATGGGAAACTTAGGCTTTTATATTAGACTTTGGCTTATTATTTGTATTGGGTTTGTTATCTTCAAGGGTGTTGTCATGCCCATGCATGCATGGGTAGAGTGTTGTTATGCACCAATAAATAATTAATGAGCAGGTATGAGTCAATTTGTCATTAATGCGTTACTCATATGCGCCAACGACCATTCCTTATTTCTTTATAAAGGCTTCTCATTTCTTATTTTACATAGATAGAAAAATCTCTCTCCTCTTCTCTCTAGTTTCTTCTCTGAGTTTTCTTTCTACATTCTTTTATTTGGGAAAATCAATAAGAGCAAGCTTAGATTCGTGTGACTAAGATTGTGCATGCACCTAATCAAAGCTATTCATCAAGAATGAGAGTTTTTTATATCCCAAGGGGTAGAGTTGTTGAAACTCAGTTCATCAAGGATCTTCCTTGTGGGGGAATATTTGTCTTTAAGATAGCTATTGCAACGTGCCTCAGCTATCCAGATAATATTTCTATTATTTCTTGTCTACAATATTTCAATTCTCTGCCTTTTCTCTTTATTAGTACTACTAATTTAAAGATATATTTCTCTCTCAAAATCTCAATATCTATGGCAACTATTTTTGAGAATTATAGAATTGACATTTTTTTTAAAAAAAATAATAATAATAATTTCAAGAGATGTCATTGGAAAATGAAATTCTATCTCACCATCCTCAAGTCGATCTATGCCATCAAAGATCATACCCATCACTTGAGTCAAATAAACCAGCAATATTTTTTGAACAATCCAAATAGAAAAAGATAACTATTAGTGCCAAAATTATAATCTCAATGCGATGACTAACAATAACTATGATATTTATTTCATTGTTTGCTGGCCAGAGAACTGTGTGACTACCTCAAAAAGAAATTCATAACAACGGTTGCGGAACAGAAAAAATATGTAGTCAATAACGATATTGATTTTAAGATAGTAGACGGTAAGTATGTAATAAATCAGGTATATGATTTACAAAAACATTACTAATGAAGTTTCATCCAAATGTATGATGATCGATGAGGCTTTTTAAGCTGCTATAATAATTGAAAAACTTTCACCACCCTGGAAGGAATATTAAGAGAAAAGATGTGAGTTTGAATAACTCCATCCTTCACATATGGATAACTCCAAGAAAGTTCTATGGTCGTGTGAACACCTGCATGCGTTTGTATGATCACCTCTCTCCCTCACACACATTATTTTCCGAATTTCTTCGACAATGTCTTATCATTACATTGACTTATGTAAGATGTCAATTATCTCCGTCTATTAGTGGGTGCGTGGTCTTTTATTCTTCCTACCTTGTGTTCACATTGCATTGAATGCTTTTCAATGAAGAAAATGACCCAAATGCGAATGCCCTATTTGCAATGATGGACTAACCCTTGAATATCCATTCAGATTGTTTCAGTTCCAACTTAAAACTTTGTAAAGTTCACCCACATATTGGAACATTTGTAACCTTGTAACGACATCAAGTGTTTGGATTAAAAAAAATATGATATTTATTATATATTTTTTCATTAAGTTGAGATGGCCAAGTTGGTCTAAGGCGCCAGATTAAGGTTCTGGTCCCAAAAGGGCATGGGTTTAAATCCCACTCTCAACAAATTACTTATTGGGCATTTTTTTTTTTGGGCCCACTAATTGACACATTGTTATTTTTTTTTGGCCCACTAATTGGATGGCTAGGCACATTACCTATCATTATTATTCTTATTTTCAAGAAATGAAAAACATTTTGAAAAGACCCCTCGAATTGAAGACATAAACAAAAAGCTAAATTTATGAAGGGCTGCTTAAAAATCTAGGATTCAGGATATTGAATTCTCACCGTTAAAGCAATTATAGACTACTATTAAAATACTAAGTGATTAACTATCAAAATTCAACAAACAAATGTATATTAATTAAAGGGTACGATCATTCGATTAATCTGATGTTCTGGGTTATGAAATATCTTTGGTGGGCCATGATTTGTCAGGGGTTATCTAAGGAACATGCACGCCATGCTTCTGGCTCCAAATGGATGAACACAGTCCGTAGACTACCAAATAACTCCACGTGGGAGTTTATTCCCTTTTTGGTGAAAACTTTTTTTTTTTCTTTTTTTTTTTTAACAAGCACACACACCCCCACACACCCACGCCATAGTGGGATTTCAACACCTATGGATACTCGAACCCTTGACCGGGTGTTAAAACTCCTGAGAGTCTACCACCCCAGCAAGAGCCGTTTTTGGTGAAAACTCGAAACACGTAGCCCACTCTTTTATGATTAGATTGACGAGTAACGTGTGGGCCCCACTAATCTAACCCGATGAAATCCTATTTTTAATGATTAGATTGACCAATAACGTGTGGGCCCCAATAATCTAACCCGATGAAACTGATTTAGACAGTTGGACTTGGCCGACAATACCACATGTGGCCAACCATTTGATCGATTGATGGTTACAACCATTCAACGCGTTTGATCTTTGGGTTATAATGTATCCACAACTGACCCATGATTTGGACGGTCTAAATTGGCTGTGCGTGCATGCGACGTAAAGACATTACCTATCGCATTTATATACTATTCGAGTCGTGTATTCACGAACAAACGGACAGAGCAGTCGGTTTCATTGATTAGTAATACTGTAATATGACTACCGTGTGCGTTGCCAACCACCTAGGCGTGCATGTTTTAACTACACGTGGCATATATAATGCAAATTCATACTGATGGGATACCTCCAACCATCCATTTTTCCTTGGAATTAAAGGGTAGGAACAAGCCAAGATGGTCAGATCTCTCTCTCTCTCTCTCTCTCCAGAGTAATGCATGGGAAACGGCTTAGGTGGGTCCCATTATGGTGTTAATGTAAAATCAACCCCAACCATCAAGTATGTCACTCCACCTTAGATAGGTCTCAAAATTTATCCCCACCCGTAGTTCAAGAGGACAATACGATTGGAAATTAGAGTACGTGGAAAGGTTCACCCTCCAAACAGTCCCCCTTTAAGTGGCTCAAATGTATCATAGATAGAACCTGATTTTTGGAACCTAGGCTTACTTTTGGTGTGACATCTACTGGTTGGAATAGATTTTACGGTTTCATCATGATGGAGCCTGTAAAAATCAAGGGTGGATCTCTCTCTCCTAATTATTCTTATTGGTGTGGCCCATCTGCATCATGGGTTAGCCTGATTTATTGGATATAGGCTTATTAATTGATTACACATCTAATGATCAGATTGGATCTCACACACATATCAGAGTAGGCTATAAAAAATAAAATCAGGAGTGAGAGTCCGTGTGATACCTGCTTCCAAAACACCCTAAACACCTCTATCAGGCGTAATTTAAGGTGGCAGTTAATGCTCTCGTGGATTAGCCGCTGAACCCGACAGTAACTCGCTAATGAATTGATATCAACACGTTTTGTGGGTCCCACTGTATGTGTTGTATCCACACCGTTTATCCATTTGGAGAGATCATTTTAGGGCATGAGCCAAAGGATGAGGTAGATCCAAAGCCCAAGTGAAGCCCACCACAGAAAAAAGTGGGGATAATGATGCCCATCGTTGAAACTTCACGGGGCCCACCATGATGTCTATTTGAGATCCAACCTGTTTATAAGTTAACAAAAACATGGAATGAGAGAAATAAAAGTGGGCCACATCACTGTAAATAGTGGTGATTGACTTTTAGAAACTTCTTAGGGCCATAAAAGTTTTGGATCAAGCTGATATTTGTGTTTTCCTTTAATCCATGTCAGTGTGACCTTATCAACTGGTTTGGAGGGCTAAAAAAACAGTACAATAGGCCTTCGGAAAATTTTAATGGTGGGTATTCAATGTCTACTCATTTATGTGATGTGGTCTACTTAAATTTTGAATCTACTTTATTTTTGGGATCATATTCTGGATGTATAAAAACTGATGGATGGCGTGGATATTAGGAGTATACATGAAGGTGGGTCACACGGTCAGGTAATCACCCTACTGCTTTGTTACAAGGTTGCACTTATTCACTCCCCTATTAAGATCGGGAACGTCCGACATTTATTGGAACCCCATCAAATAGGTCCACCTTTTGGGTGCGGATTAGATACTGACAAGGTCAGTATCCAAATGGGTACTGAAGTGGCGTCACCAAGCTCTGGTGGTCCTTACTCATACCCGGCTGGTAGACTCTCAGGAGTTTCAACACCGGGTCAAGGGTTCGAGTACCCACCAGTGGTGAAATCCCATGGCATGTGTGTGTGGGGTGTGTGTGCGTGTGTAAGCGTGTGTGTGGGGTGTGTGTGTGCGCGTGTTAAAAAAAATTAAAAAAATAAAAAATAAAAAAAAAAGCTCTATGGGCCACACCATGATGCATGTGTTATATCCATGTCGTCCATTCATTTGGAGAGATCGTTTGATGGCATGATAAAAATAAGGAGATAGATCTAAAGTTCAAGTGGACCCTGCCCTAGAAAACAGTGGGGACAATGACTTCCACCATTCAAAACTTCTTAATGGCGATAGAAGTTTCCGATCAAGCTTATATTTTTGTTTTCACTTCATCTATCGCTATGTTCATTTATAAATAGGTTGGATCTAAAAAATACATCATGGTAGGCCCTATAAATGTTTCAACGATGGGTATGACTTATCCCACGGTTTTCTGTGGTGGGTCCACTTGAACTTTAGATCTATATAATTCTTTTTCTAATTCCATGGACAGTATGGATACAACACATGCATCATGGTGGGGTCCACGGATCTTGGTGATGTCACTTCAGTAGCCATTTGGCTACTGACCTTATCAGTATCTAATCGGTGCCCCTAATTTTTATGTTTGCGTGATGCGTGCCAGGATATCTACTCCTATCATTGGATGTGTAATCCTGTGCAGGTCCAAAGCCAAAAAATCAGGCTGATATGTGATTTAAGTGGGCCATACTAATAGAAACAGTTGAGAGAGACATCCACCCTTGATTGTTACCAGTCTCACCGTGATGAACATGTGAAATCCATTCCGACCACTGGAATCCACACCAGATTCTAAGCCTGATGGCTAAAATGAAGGCTCATAAATTATTCAAGTGGACCATACCAAGGGAAACAATCTCCACTGTAAGCATTCCTTGTAGATTGTTTTTAATCGTGTGGTATATCTAAACCATTGATGATGCTGATTTAAGGGCCCTTCGTGTAACATTAGGTAACTTAGCTAATGACGGAGGTGGATTTTACATGAACACTATGGTGGGGCCATCCCAAGCCAGTAGTTTCTTTTCCTCATTAAAGTATCTTTTGCATCGGCATCATTCATTGACATTAATTAAAACTAGTTGGACGGTCCAACTAGTTGTGCGTGCGCATTACTCTCACACACACATATATAGAAAGGTCTTCCAAATTGTGATATTTCCTGTTCATTGCCTAGAAAAAATCTACTGTATGTCTGTATCGATGTTGCGGTGAATGTGACTGGTTACAAGTGTTTAATAAATGGTGCTGGAAAGGGAAAGTATCTAATGTTGTTTCCCATGCACAGCACACCTAAAGCCACAGATATAGCTCAGTTGTACAGGATCTGCACCGTTCATCAGAAGGGACCCACCCTGGAGATGGCATAGACAAAAGGTAACTTTAATCTTTTGGTCACAAGTATGAAATTGGTTCTCCAAAAATGAACGAATGAAAACAAAAATAGATAGTAACCAATGCTCAGGCCAAGGCATGTAGTGATGGGTCCATTGAAAAGTTTAGATACAACGCAGCGTATATCTTTAAAAATACCTTTTTAATCTAAGCCTTTGAATGGAGAGGAATTATGTCAAACCTCCAGCTAAGGCTGTGTACAATATCATCGAACCTAGAGTATAGACAATTGGGCCCACAGACCAGTGATCTAGACCGTTATTCCAATGGGGCTCAATTGAAGCTTAGTATGTAGTCTTTTAACGGTTAAATATGAACCGTTGCTGTACTTTCTTTCAAACAATTTATTTGTAGGCCATTGATCAAAAGAATTTTTATTTCTTCATGTTCAACGGTCTATGTCATTGATCTGTATGTCCCATCTATCCAGTCAGCGGATTAGGTGAGACTCGGGATCCAATGAGGTGGGTTGGACGCCTGACTGTGGGGCTCACAGTGATGTATGTGTATTAAATCCACACCGTCCAACCGTTTTGAAGGCTCATTTTAACACATAATCCAAAAAATGAAGCTGATTCAAATCATGAGTGGACCATACCACAGGAAATAGTAGTAATTGAATCCCCACCATTAAAAACTTCATGGGGCCACCGGAATGTTTATTTGGCATCCAACCTGTTGATAAGGTCAAAATTTTCTGGATGAGTAGACTAGATAAATATCAACCTGATCCAAAACTTTTGTGGCCCACGAGAAGTTTTCAGTAATCGAATACCACTGTTTCCTATATTATGGTCCACCTCATATTTGGATTTTTTTCGGATAATGCCTTAAAATGAGCTTTCAATGCGGATGAACGGCCTGGATGTAGTCATATACATCACAGTGGGCTCCACAGTCAGGGGTCCCACCCACCTCGGTGGATCAGGGATCTCGCCTTATCTGCTCCCATCTATGCAAGCTGGCTTTGCTTGCAGGAGAGTTTGCATGCCCACCTCACCACCATCCATCATGACGAGGGCGCTGACCTCATAAACAAACGTAAGTTGCACACGTGGCATAAAATAAACCTCAGACGAGACTTTCCAGAATGTGGCCCCACTACATGTTACAAATGGAAAGGGATTGGCTAGTCCCCTGCCACCAGCCAATGGCTGATGGTCGGTGCTCTGTGGGCCCCACCATGATGTATGTGTTTCATCCATGCCGTCCATCTATTTTTCCAGATCATTTTATGATATGAGAGAAAAAATGAGGTATATCCCAATCTCAAGTGGACCACGTTACAGTAAAGAGCGTTGAATGAGCGTTGACAATTAAAAACATTTTGGGGGCTATAAAAGTTTTGAATCAAGCTAATATTTGTGTTTTCCCTTCATGTAGGCCTGTATGATCTAATCAACAGATTGGATGTCAAATAAACAGTACGGTAGGCCTTAGGAGGATTTTAACGGTGGATATCTAATCACTTTTTTCCTGTGGTGTGGTCCACCTGAGATTTATATACCTTTAATTTTTTGCATAAAGCCTTAAAATGATCTTTTAAAATGGATGAACGGAATGGATGAAATACATACATCATGGTGGGTCCCACAGACACCGACAACCAGCCACCGGGCCAGTGGCAGGGGGAGTAGCCAATCCGTTCCCATTACAAATACTTCAAAAGTTAGCCCGAAACTATGATCAAACTGGATTCGCCCAAATAGACGGTTTAAATGGAAAATAGCTGAACGGTTCAAATTCAGCAAGTAAATGTACATCTAAGAGATCCAAACCGTTTGTATGAGGAGCATCAAAGTATACGACGAAAAAACCAAATATTTCCCTGTCGGAGGATCCTCGGTCGATATTACTTGGCCTTCCCTCCTTTCAATGTGATCCGTTTGTCTGTTTTCTATTTTAACCGTATAGTTTTTGAAACATCATTGTTGGGTGAGGATTCATTCTCTCACAGTAATTTCTGGTGCATGGACCATCCACAGGTGGACCCCTGATTCTAACTGTTTGGATCAATGAATCATGGGCCCCACTTGGCCCATCCGTACGGAGTGAAAATCAAACCGTATTGGACGTCTTTATCGCGAAAGTCTACGTTCATACTCGATAGTCACGGCAACCACGGCGGCCGTGTATTTCATTTAGCTGACGTAAGACATGACGTATGCCTTGACATTGACACGTTCACGTCGGATGTGACCCGAGGATGTGGACCGCCGAATCGGATTGGCTACTCCCCTGCCACAGCCGATGGCTGGTTGTTGGTGCTCTGTGGGCCCCACCATGATGAATGTGTTTCATCCATGCCTTCTATCTGTTTTTATAGATCATTTTATGATATAAGACCAAAAATTCGATATATGCAAATCTCAAGTGGAACACATTAAAGGAAACATTTTTAATGAACATCAATCATTAAAAACTTTCTGGGGCCATAAAGGTTTTGGATCAAGCTTATCTTTGTTTTTCTCCTTTCATCTGCGTCTGTATGAACTAATCAACAGTTTGGATGTCAAATAAATAGTCCAGTGGGCCTTACGATGATTTTAACGGTGGATATCCAATCACTATTGTTTTCCTGTGGTGTGATCCACTTGAGATTTATATCCCTCTCATTTTTTATATCAAGCCGTTAAAACTGAATGAACGGCATGTACGAAACACATACACCATGGTGGGCCCACAGAGCACCGACCATCAGCCACCGGGCTGGTGGCAGGGGAGTAGCCAATCCGTGTCCGTGGATTGCCTGCTGACAGTGCTGGGTGGGCCTGCAATGCCCTGACATTGATACGTCCGCGCGGAATCGGATTGGCCACTCGCATGACACAGCTCCGTGCACCGTGGGTACTATCATGATTAATGTATTTCATCCATTCCCTTCATCCATTTTTAAAGATCATTTTAAGGCTTGATCCCAAAAATGAGAGGGATATAAATCTCAGGTGGACCACACTACATGAAAACAATAGTGATTGGATATTCACCATTAAAATCCTCCTAAGGTCCACTATACTGTTTATTTGACAGCCAGTCGGTTGATTAGGTCATACAGCCCAGATGAAGGGAAAAAAGAAAACTCAGCTTGATCTAAAACTTTCATAGCCTGGAAATGTTTTGAATGTTTGACGCTAATTCAACACTGCTTCATGTAATGTGGTTCACTTGAGATTGGGATATATCTCATTATTGGTCTCATACTGTAAAATGATGTGTAAAAATAAATGGATGACATGGATAAAACACATACATCATAGTAGGGCTAGTAGATGGTGTTAGGGGGAGTAGCCAATTCGGTGCGTTCGTACATATATCGTTTTAGGAAATAAAACAAAAATAAGACACATCCAAACCTAAGTGGACCATGCCACAAGAAAAGAAAACAATGATAATTAGAGGCTCCATTTAAAAACGTCTTAACGCTCACGGCAATGTTTATTTTCTTTCCATGTGATCTGTTAATTAGATAATACGGATTTAAATGAAAGTAAAACATAAATATAAGCTTCCTATAAAACTTTTGTAGCTCTCAAAAAAATTTTAACGGTGGAAGTTTAATCTATTTATTTTTCCGACTAGTACTCTAAAATTATATGGAAAATGGAATAAACACCTGCCAGCTTGCTGATGTTGAATTACATGGAAAATGGAGTAAACACCTGCCAGCTTGCTGATGTTGAAACCCTATGACTCTATCATGATACAGTGTTTCGTTTCCTTCTGTGTATCTATTTTACTTGTTTATTTTATGGCACAAACTTAAAAATGAAGCAAATTAAAGTCTTAGGTAACCATATCAAAGGAAACGGATTCCTGCTCTTAAAAAATTATTAGACTTCAATATAATGTTTATCTGTCATCCAACTTATTAATTGAATCACTGACGCAGTAATAGATGAATGTGATGAGGTCAATCACCGTCTTCCTTAGAAATAACTAAGCTTTATTAGACTCCTCACAGAGACTAATAAATTCATAATTTGATTAATAAATGAAATAAATGAATTTACAACCCTTTAAATAGAGATATCAAGCAATGAGAGAGATATCAGAAACAAACTATAACTAAAACTCTTAAAATTCCGCCAAAAATAGTAGGTGTCCTATTTGGCTTCACCAAGCTGTTCTCCTAATTATTATAAGCTCTTTTTACATTGGGCGCAAATCCTAAAGATTAATTAAACTAAAATTTACTATTTATAATAAAAAATGGAATCAGGGAAACAACAGTTGCAAATCTGGCTTACGCAACCCAGCGTAGCGGGTTGAGTGACTAAAGTAGCTCGTTCTACCCCGAAATCATATATTTTACGCCCTAACTCATTCCATATTGTGAGATACACCCGATCTAAAAATTGACGGTTTGGATTACTTTTGTTGTCGATCGGGCCTTCTCTGATCCATCTTGGCCATAAAAATGTCTGTGACCCGCTTTACATCAATCACATACTCTTTACACCAATCACGTACTCTAAAAGAAGGGAAAACACAAATATAAGATTGATTCAAAACTTCTGCGTCCTTAATAAATTTTCAATGGTAAGTGTTACTTACTTAAGTTTTAGGTTTGCTTCATATCTTTAACTCATGATATATAATGAGATTAAAAAATAGATAAACAACGTGAATAAAAAACATATATTATTGTGGGCAAGGAAAGCTTTGTAACTACTAGTTGGCTGTTGCTGGGGTCACCGGCCAAAATGCGTCTATAGTAGGAAAGCAGGTAGTTGTCGACATCGACATGGACGCAGCTTCTATGAATCCTAGGTCACGGAGAGCTTTGTAACCTACTAGTTGGCTGGTGCTGGGGTCACCGGCCAAACTGCGTCTATAGTAGGCAAGGTAGTTGTCGACATCGACGTGGACGCATTTTCTATGGATCCCAGTTCCACCAAAATCGGTCGATCTTAAAATGTGGGGCCATTGTGAAGTATGTGTCTTATATCTACGCCGTCCATATGTTTCTCCATATCATTTTCAGGACATGTGCTAAAAAATTCAGCAGATTCCGTTCTCAAGTGGACCACACCAAAGGAAAGAATGGTGATTGAGCACTCACCATTAAAAACTTCATGGGGCTTGAGAACGTCAAAAATAAGAAACCAACAAATAATAGTTTGATCCAAAACTTTTATGGCTCATAAAAAGTTTTTAATGGTCCATCACCACTGCTTCCTGTGGTCTGGTCCACCTTATATTTGGATATCTGCATTTTTTTATTTTTTTTTATTGCTCATTCCTTAAATGATCAGGAGAAACGTACGGGCGGAGTGGATACAAGACACATACATCAAGGTAGGCCCCACAGTCAAGGATCCACGTAGCTCGGACATAGACTAACATGTTAGAAGCAAAGAACTTTGATACACTGGCCAAGTGTGATGGATGAAACGCAGGCACTTAGAAATTGCTAATGTAGCATGCATGTATTTCAAAGTAAACTGTCCAAACCATAAATCACAGTTTAAATTTATTATGAACCAAACACCATGACTTATTTGATTATCTAACCCTTGGATTAGTGGACATTTATTGGACGGCCCAGAATGAAAAATATCGGGTGGTCTTCTTTCAGCAAATAAGTATCCACGGATCAGAGGTTCGGATTCTTCAATATGATTTTGGGATCGACGTTCTAATTCGAGTTAATATATAGTGGCTGCGTATCAAGAGTCATACTCTGTAAGAGCATCAAATAACTCCCTAATTAATAAATTGTGGTGGCTAATGGCTATTTGGCACTCTACACCATCCAAATCCCTGACACGTATCTCAATGGAGCGTAGCCCAAAAATTACACCCTCTGGTTTTTTTACCATTTGAATTTTGACCATTCACTTTTTACTTCTAATCGTCCATTCAATGTATGGTGAGGATTGCTTGATCGATGCTAATTTTAGAGAAGATTTTCCATCCATAGTATGGTCCCTGATTTGGATGGTCTGGATAGCTGTACACGAGTGCCACATGCGAGAAGGATGAGTCACCACCATTTAGGAAAATGCTTGATGAACTCTCATCAGCAATTGCGTGCCGAGCACTGCGCGCGCTATAAAAATAACTCGCAGGGTCTGAGAACGGAGAAATTCATGTAGAAGAAGAGAGAGATTCTACTGTCTGACGAAGAACCCCACGAAAGGAGGTATGACGATCGCTCATTTCCTTATTTTAATTATAAAAAAATATTTGTTTTTATTTAAAACGTGTTTAGCAATTTTTATTTTTATTTTTTTCATCTTCTTTTGCCATTTCTCTTTATTTATTTATATAGTTGTGGAATTTTTTTTATTTTTTTATTTTTGGAATGGATTTGGGATTTTCTGTAATTCTTTTGTAGAATCAATGGATTTTAAGGGGACCCATTTTTTTTCTTTTTTCTTTTTTGATATACACTTGCTAGTTTTTAGTCAGTGATTTTTAACGGTTGATACGCAGACACTCTGAAACTGTCCACGTGGCACACTTCAAAATCAATTGAACCGTTCCTGTTTCAAGTTCCACTGTAGATAGGCTATAACTCAAAACGCAGATTTGTTGGACAATCCCAACATCCGATTAATAGCATTTGTTTGCTGAATTTAAACCCTTCCATAATTCTCATCTCGATTGTCCATTGAAATCTCACTAGCCAGCCAGTTAGGAAATCAAGTCGATTTCACTTTCGTTTTACGAACAATCTGAACTGGGATGCACGATTTATACTGTTTAGATTTTCCTTATCTGGGGGCCATGTTGGCTCTACGGATACCTCAATCCAAACCGTCCAATTTGTGGACGTTGATTGTGTGGCTGTTGTGCAGCTTCACCTGTAAACGTTCGATGATGCCAGCAAACAGAACCACAAAAGAAAAGATCCAAATCAAAAAAACCAAACCAAACATAGGAGACAGGAGGCACAGAGATTTACGTAACAGTTTGGCAATATGCCAAACTACACTGCTTTGCAAGAAGCCTAGAGAAACTAGGCTTCACAGCCATATATATATATATATATATATATATATATATAGAGAGAGAGAGAGAGAGAGAGAGAGAGAGAGAGAGAGAGAGAGAGAGAGAGTACCACAATTGTGGTGACCCCAACATGACATAGCTACATGGTGTCGGGACTCTATGGGATCCACCTCATAGAAAACGGATGAAAATCTTCAAAAAGAAAGAAAGAAAAATTTTAAAAAAGCAGACGAATGGCTTAGATAAAACACATACATCACGGTGAGCCCCACAGAGTCTATACATCATGTAGCTACACGGTATTGGGGTCACCACGCAATCCGCGTCCTCAAATTCTGGGCATTGCTGTCAACATAGCTAATCCAAAATTTTTGAATGGATGATTCTATCCATCTACTTTGTGGGCACTTGCTTTCTGATTCAAATGCTCTTGATGTTACTGAACGAATAAGTCTCCCATTCAGTGTGTTACTTTGGGTTAGGCCACATCTAAAGTGGGGCCTATAATTCAGAAAGTTTAAATTGAAGAACATGCATGCTTATTGTACAGTGGGTGTATGCATGGGCATGATATTCTGTAACACTTTTGTTAAATTAATCGATTTTGAGGACCCATCTGCAATTTTTATTTTTTTATCTTTACTTTAAATTAGTGTAACTTTCATATTCAAGAAACTAGGCTTGGTTGGTTTTAAATAGTTGTTTAGGGGTGCGGGTAGCCCGGACACAAAAACCATTACAACTCGCCCTGATTCATTCCATTCCAATCTTTTTTCATATGGTGACTCTTTTTCATTACCCACTAAAACTAAGACAACTTGGCCGGGTTGACTAGTTCTTGGGTGATATTTAGAACCATGATTTATATCGTTTAAAAATAAAAACAAAAATCTTATCTTGTATCTGGTGGTTGGTATTTGTGTAGAACTTAGGTTCTGTTTTCTCATTTGTTAATTTACTCTGATGTGTTCTACAACAGTCAAAGATGGAAATGCTTGATTTGGTGTCTTTTAGAGAACATAGTAGATGATTATATAATGAATTAGTTTTCCTTGGTTTGAAAAATCATCTGATGCAAGTTGATATCGTTTGAGTCGTATCAGTTTCAGTCTCCACCGAAATGAGTCACCACGCCAATATAGGACCGTGTAAGACCGAATTGGATAGAGTCAGGGTGTGTCGTACCAGTTACAGCCCCCATTGCAGGTTGCACTTCCACACTGTTACTTAAATCCATGGTTTGTAATTGAAGTAATTTGTAGAAAATCAAAAACCAATGTTTGAAGTTTATATCCATCTTCTTAAGTATACAAAATCTGTTGGTTATGATTTTTTGCTTTAATTAGTTTTTTAAGTTTCTGCATCCAATTAATCGATAACCATGTTCGTGAAAATGGATTTAATTTCGGGAGTGCTTGGAAAAAAGAGTGAAAATGATAATTGCTCCCTTTTCAAATGGTGCCGCTTAGCTTGAAAGCAGTGCTTTGTTACAGAAGCTAATCCCATTCTGCATCGATTGTAATGAAGAAAGCCCATCGAATTGTCTCCAATTGGCAAGGGAGCTCGTTTCATCAAATAGAAGAAACAAGCACAATGGTGATTTCGCTCAATGCAATTCTAGTAACAGCCAAACACATGCTTAGTCCTTCATCTCTATATTGAGCCCAATTGCATGGGGATCTTGTGCTACTTTCTTCAGTACAGAACTACTCTGATTTTCATGTTTCTATACACCTCATCCAAATGTAAATTCAAAGGGGGGGGGGCGGGGGGGGGTTTGTCTTTAATCTGGTGGACTACAGCGTCATATGGGCCTTGCCTCAATACTAGGGGTGCACACGGGTCGGTTCGATCCATTTTTGGGGTGAAACCGGAACCAAACTGTTCCTAACGGTTCTGCAAATATTGGAACCAAAACCGGACCGTTAGCATCCTAGAACCGAACCGAAACCGGACCGTGAAGAACGGTTCGGTCCCGGATCGGATCCACGGTTCTAGGCTTTTAAAAATCCAGGATAATATAGACTGTCCAGTAGCTTGCCCAATTGTCATTATCCATAATTTGGACGGTCTGGATAGCTCTGCATAAGTGCTGCATTTGAGAGAGAAGAGTCATTACCGGTTTTTAAGTTGTATGAAACTCACATAGAAAGTGGCAAGATCGCGAGACGCGAGGCTTCTGCCAGTTGCCAGCTGCCGCTCATAGGCTTCTTTTCTCGTCAGACTTGTCTACAATGATAGTTCGTCACTGCTTTTTTAAGTTGTGGTGTCTCATCCACCGTATATGTGGCTTGGATGTATTAATGATCCATACTGTCAAAATGCAGGGACCTTTCTGTATGAAGTGTAATGTTTCAATCACTCTAATATAACTATCATAACCGAACATTTTATAGCTCCAAATGGATGGTGAAAAATAACTGATCAGAGTTCCACGTTCACATAGTGAAATCAGAAGTTAAAATTTTTTAACTGTCGTCCATTTCGAACAATGCAATACTCGATATGGGGGCAATGATTTGGACGGTTTGGATCGCCATACATGGATGACAGGCGTGATATGGATGAGGCACCACAGCTTTAAAAATACAGGTGTTAAACTATCCTTTAGCGAGAAAAACTTTGATACTCTGGCGGAGAATGATGGATAATACATAAGTACTTAGAAAATGCATTCTAAATATTTGCAGAACCGGATCGGTTCTACGGTTCGGATCAACGGTTCGGTTCGGTTCTACAGGACCCTAAACTGGAACCGATCTGTAACCAACGGTTTTCAAAATTTGGAAACTGGAACCGGACTGTTAGCACCCTGGAACCGGACCGATCCAACAGTTCCGGTCCAATTACACGGTTCCAATGGATAAATGTGCACCCCTACTCAATACCTCCCCTAGAAGATGACCATAGCCATTTGACCAAAATTGATACTTGCCAGTCTATAATCAAGAATGCAGAATTTAATGGGACCATATAGGATAGTTAAGCTAAGATCATCCAATGGCTGATAATTTTTGGAGCACCACCCTCCAACCATGCCACATGCCATATGGACGATTTTGATCACCATGCGTCTCACATGTAAGGTTTCTTGGGCTGAGCTTATGTTCATCCAAACATTGTATATTTCTCTCTTCAGAGTAAGCTTTTCTTTTTCTTTTTTTTTTTTCCTTCTAAAATGTAATTAGGGATGTTGCACTGTCTCAAAAAGAGGTGCAATTGATTTCTTTGACAATATGTTTGTTTTTTTCACTAGTCTGTACTCTTTTAGTTAGAGATGGATACTCTTTATAGTGTTCACATTCATATATAATTCTTTCTTCTTCTTTTTCTCATTTGTAGCAAAAATGAAATACTGTTCTCAATGGTGGATGCTATCATTGGCAATTCTACTTTTGACCATATCCGTTCATGCCTCGCAAGCTCTTCTAAGAAATGAAAATGGGGTGAAAACTGCCGTCTTCTTATCCCCTGCATTTGTGCTAGGACCGGGATCTGTGGAGGACAAATTCTACTACAATGTCGACTTCCCAAGAGGCCACATTGCTGTCAAGGACTTCAATGCTGAAGTAGTTGATGAGGCGGGGAATCCTATCCCACTTCATGAGACTTATCTCCACCATTGGGTCATGTTTAAATACTATAGTCGCACTTCTGCTGTGGATCTGGATATCGCCAGTGGTCAGGAGCTTCACCTGTCTAAGTTTATTTTTGCAAGGAATGCCGGAGTTTGCCAGGGAACTATGCTTGGGCAGTACTATGGCCTTGGGTCGGAAACACGCCGGACTTCCACGTTCGTGCCAGACCCTTATGGTATAGAGGTCGGTAATCCTGCCGAAATTCCAAATGGGTATGAGGAGAGGTGGTTTCTGAATGTCCATGCAATCGATACGCGGGGTGTGGTTGATCGGATGGGGTGCACGGAGTGCAGGTGCAATCTTTATAATGTGACGGAGGATTCATACGGCAGGCCTTTGAGAAAGGATTACACCGGCGGTCTTAGTTGTTGCTATGATCAGGCACAGTGTAGGGTGAGAGAAGGCATTGATCATGTGAAGAGAAAGCTCTACTTGAGATACACGGTTAAGTGGGTTGACTGGGATGACAGCATCGTGCCTGTCAAGATATACATATTCGATGTCACAGATTCTGGGAAGAGGGAAAATTCAACCAAAGAAAATGCTCTAATCGGTTGCCGGGTATATCTTTCTTTCCTACCACTACCTGTGACCATAGCCATCCAAATCCTACACTCTTAATTAAGACAAGCCATGTGTGTATGATCCACACCATTCATCAGGCAGGCCCACCTTGTACATGCTTTGTCCCCAGAACCAGGCCCATCTCATTATCAAATGGGCTACACAAATGTCAAATTGTCAATACTTTTGTAGTAGCCCTTTTCTTCCACATGTGGTATGGCTGGTGGCCAAACTGGCCTCATTTTCACACTGAACGTTCGGGTGGGACCAGCCACCTGATGAGTGGCCCAAGTCTCATTCAAACATGGGCTGGGAGAGGTGGAATTCCAAATCCTGCTCTTGTGAATGGCCTTCACATAGATAGAGAGGCTTTTTATAATGAACAATGCATGCAAACCTCGCTCTTTGCATTATAACTGTTCAGTACCCTTCTTTTGAAACTCGGATGCAACTCGGGAATCAATAATTTGATTTTGAGTTCAGCTTGGATTCCTTGGAAAGAACTCTCGATTTTGTAAAATTTTACAGAGGTCGATTTATATTAGCTGCTATTTGGACATGATATGGAGAGCAAAGCCAAGCTAAGCTAACTTGCTTGAGTTTTGAATCGATCAGCTAGCTTCTGAATGCTGCACCATGACACAAAATTCATACAGTTTGGTTTCTGAAATTTCTTTTTTGATGTGCCATTGACAGTAATTGATTGCCTGAACCAGGTTGAATACAACGTTGAGCCATGTGGTGCTGCAGGCATGGACAAAGGCCTTTGTGTAGATACCAAAAAGACAAATGTGGTTATGCCTCGTGGGGGCAATATTATCTACGGGGTGGCCCATCAGCATTGGGGTGGAATTGGCGGTACTGTTTATGGACAGGTGCTGAAAAAAAAAGAAAAAGATCTTTTTCCTTGTTTATGATCCATCACAATCATTTATTTTCTTCTCCTTTTCGTGGTCTTGGTAATAAATCAATGTTTAAAACCAGAACAGACTTTGTCAAGCCAGTTTTTTATCATCTTAAATGGGCTAGAGTGGATCTGACCAGTTGGATGGAGCCATTCAAAAAGTCCTATCTGGATTTTAAAACATTGGAATTGAATGAAGAAACCTAACATGAATCTGCAACCCAAGAGATGACCACATGCATCTTCCTGCTCTTCGTTTTTTGTTTTGTCTCTAAGGCCATGTCTAGATAGTTGAGTTAAACTGCAATAATTAGATTGCTAATGCGGCAATGACCAAACTGCTGCTGCTCTTCTTAGCGTCCATATTGAGAGACTAGGCTCCAAATTGCGCTTACCTTACTTCCAATTTGGATTTAAAAAGGAATCTAACTGCAGTTTGAGGGATACTTCCTCACTATGAATACCAATAAAGGTAACTAAAATTTGGTCATTTCCTCTATCCTTAAACCAATTATGGAAATTCAATTCCATAATGCAACCAAACACTGCATGAAGAAGCACATTCACAATTGAACGATTGAGTCCCAAGCCGCGTATCCAACTTTGGGCTAATGTATCTTCCCTAGTCCAGACTAGTTGCATTAGTCTTTCATTTTGGAACATGGTTTTAAGACTCGGTCAAGTCCTATCTGACTAGGCTGAGTTGACTCAGATCTGGTACTGCCCAATTCGGTCCCTGCGCCCCAGGCGCAGGTGAGTCACGAGACTCACAACTCAACTCGAGACTGAACGAGTCAATTCAAATCTAAAAACCATGTTTTGGATGCTACTGGGGCTATCTAATTTTACGATTCTCACATTCTCTGAGAACTTGAATTGCTATTTTTCTGCTCCGTGTTAACGTTTGTGCTTTTACTATTGCCCTTGTCTCCTGCCACTTCTAGTGGATCTCAACAGCCCAGCAGGCACTAAGTTTCCTAGATATCCCTGACACATCTCCTCATCTCCTACTTGAATGTCCTTTGTAGTCATGGCTATCCATCTTCATGAGGTTTGCAAGCGTGCATGTGTGCCTGCATAGCCCTGTCCATCTACACACCAGCACACTTGCCAATAAGAGTTATATGATACTCAGGCAGCGTCGGACACTTGATACTCAGGCACTCAGATACTGTATACTTGGCATGCATTAACTCAAGTTAAACCGACTAAATTGTGGGCCATTGCTAAGTCAGTCCCAAAATGAGATTGGTTGAACTATCCTAGTGTCTCATTCGTGGACACTTGTTTGTTGAAATAAGGCCATTGGATATTTTTCATTTTTAACCATCTAATAAATGTCCATGAATCCAGTGGCTCAGATAAATAAGCATAATTTTCAGGACCTGATACATCCAAACTGGGAACCATGATTTGGACAGTTTAATTTGACTTGGTTGTACACCATGTATGGAATTTCTAAATAAATTATAAAGTGCATCTGTATCATCCATTGAACCCTGCCAAAGCATCAGAATTTTTCTCCTTGCAAAAGTAGTACACGTGCAAGATCGATGCACCAATCGAGTTGGCCCCAATGTACAAAACGAATGGATGGTTAGAAAAAAATGATTTATCCCACTGTTGACTTGACCTGATTAATGACCTGGAACGTCTACACAGCGATGACCAACTAATAGACCGACCTTGCACACATGCACAAGCAACTTGGCATGTATGCTGAAGTGTAGGTGGGCGTGGGCCGCGTGGCTATTGTAAATGCCTATCAGGGTGTGGATTAGCAGACCTCCCATCTGCAATATGATATGGATGCATACCTGAACTAAGCTGGAAGAATCAGTGTCTGTACATTCAGAGTGCTTGAATATTATCTATAATGCAAGTTGGATAGGAAATGGAGGTAAAACAGGTTTCTCCATTCACTGAGGAAAACCTTCTGAGCTATGACCCAAGATATTATTCTCCTCTTTTGATTTTCACTTCGTATTTTTTAGCTAGTTGTATTCTGTGTAAGAAATGTTTGGAGAGTCCTATCTCGAATGAGTTAACTGGCTTTTGTTTTCACATGTTTTGCATGAACTGAATCAGGATGGCCGAGTTATATGCTCTTCAATACCAATCTATGGAAACGGGAAAGAAGCAGGGAATGAGGATGGCTACATTGTTGGGATGTCCACTTGCTATCCTAAGCCAGGGTCTGTTAAAATTGCAGATGGCGAGGTTTTGACTTTCGAATCGAATTATAGCAGCACCCAAATGCATACTGGAGTCATGGGCCTCTTCTACCTCTTGGTAGCAGATCCGCCACGCAAGAACGTCTTATCCTTGCGCTTTCCAGCTCATGTAAGACTTCAATCTCCTCTACATCTCTTGATGGTTACATGATCTTTTCCTCTTTCGATCTTGGGTTCATGTTTTACACTGCATTTAGATGCTTTTCAATCAAGCAGAAATGACCCAAGTGAGGCTGGCCCCACTCCAGTTATAATGATGGACTAACCCCCAAATAGCCATTCAGATCGTTTCTCTTCCAACTGGAAATGCATGGAATTGCTATTGGGGGTTGGTCGCCATTTTGAACTTAAATGGACTCATGTCCATTTTACACATTTCCTCAATATTTGACTGATTTATTCGAATGCGGTCCAACCGAGAATACAAGAAAACCCTTCCATGGTTTAACTGGATAGAGATAAGACTACGCATTTTTCTGGTCATTATGTTGGCCACACATGTATGTTGCATGTAGACTGCCAGGTCAATTATATTCTTCATACACAGCCGACATGATGACCCGAATGACCTGATTTTTGGGCTATACCACATGGTGGGGTACACTAGATGAATGTCCTCTATCTCTAAACTGGAATTCAGATAGACTTAAGAGGTAGATGTGGATGGATGGATAGACAAATGAACTTTGACAAACCTTCACAGTTGGACAGATACATGATCTGAGGCTTTTGGTGCATGATCCATCTACTGTGATTGTCATCATATCAATGATCTGGATCACTGAACCTTGGGCCTCACTTGTACAAACTGGCAAACTGAATGGATACTGTTCAGACATCCAGCTTGGTAACTCTTCGATACATAAGCAAGCAATATAGTTAGATACTGGCCTTGGAGTTAGGTGGCCCCACACTCACCCATCCCACTCAACACACATGCCAATCTTTCAAGTGTGTGGGAAAACTGATCCGTGCATAAGGTGGCCTCACAGTGAAGATGACCATACATATAAACTGGGCCACTGCGACTCATCAAGCAGACCATGTGTGCACTAAACATGAACTTGTAGCAAATTTTTCTTTAAAGTGTCCACTCTTTTTGTAGACCAGTTTCCACCTGATGAGTTGACTTGTCTGATTGATCATCCTCAAAGTCGGGGCCACCTTATGCACCGCTCAGATGCCTCGCACACTTGCAACGTTGGCACCTGCCCTGCATGAAGAGGTGCTGCGAGCAGAGTAGGCAGGTGTCAGACCAGCAAACTGCACTAGCCTTTCAGCAAACATGACAAGCTGACTCTAAAAACCCCAACTCACCATCTGAGTCTGTTTGTATGCAGGATAGCATAGAGTTCTCTAAGTATACATGGGCAGTGGTTTTTGCGGGCATGATGCTTGCTCTGGTGATTGCTGCTGTTAGCTATCGAAGAAGAACAAATGAGAAAGACGGAGGCTACCAGCCCATAGTGTAATGTAATATCGTTTCATGTAGTCTGATACAACTACCTCTACAGACACGAGAGCAAGGCCTTTATTTAGCTTTGTAAGATGGCATGCAGCAGATAGCAATAAAGGGTACTCTGTTTTGCTTTCTTCATAGACTTGCTTGTGGTGGGTTCTTTCATTAGGTGGTCCTGTTTTGATCCAGCTCGATGGCCCATTTTTGTGTAATTTGATCACAACTGTTGTCCCCAGGCTTTCCCTATCCAGATTTACGCAGACCCAATTCGGAGGTGTCCAAGCTAAATCAAGCTTGGGCCGGCCTGCCTGATCAAAGGACCAATATTGTTTTAGGTCTGGCCTGTTTGATGGGTGGACCAGTGTTCACCTGCCAGAGCTTGCCCATAGTGCAGCTAAATGATTTGAGGTCCAGCTCGTTCACAAATGCCAGAATGGCATGGAGATGTCTTATAATGCATGGAGATGTGCTTGAATTCTGGAATGTATACAAGCATGGAGATGTCTTATAATGCCATAGTCGAGAGATTGTGGGGCTGTTTGAGTAGGTGAAAACCCCCAGAAAAGTAATTGGTACTTCTTCCTGTTCAAGGGGGGGAAAAAAGTACGCATGAAAATGGATTTTCATTTCCAAGGTTTTCTTTCAAAGAATGTATTGAATGTCGACTTTCATGACTATGACAAGTAACTTCTATTATTTGATCATTGACCTTGTAACATTTCCATAGAGAACAACACGCCATTCCGTCGAAATCTGCAGTTATCCATTTACAATGGATCTTTACTTGTTCTCAGCACTGAATCAGGTCCTGGCATCCCAAATCTGTAGAGAAAAGAGAGGAATATCTCTTTCCTAGTTTTGCATGCCCTGGATCAGGTCCTGGCATCCCAATTGATGGATCTTTACTTGTTCGCAGCACTTTTTCATTGCAGGCCACAATAGAATGGTTAAGATCATCTAATCAGATAATTTGCCAACATGGTCCGTCTACAGCTAAAGAATCTTCTTGATGATATAGGCACCAAATAAGAAAATTGGTTTTTTACTGGGAATTCCTCTTTCTAATGGGAGAATCCTAAAACAAGGGCATAGAAGTGTTCCTCCTTTCAGACCAAAGAAACCCAAAATGTAGATATGGATATTGAACGTAAATTCTGCAGGAAATGGGAAACATGGACATGAGAATGACCACATCTGTTTGGTTTGGTTGGAGATTTTAAGCAGTGAAACGTGACAGTTTTCATTTTTCTCATGCATTTTGCAGTCAGACATCATAAAACTAAACAAAAAATAATAACAATGATACTAGCATGCAAGAGTACATGGAACCTTGCGGATTGAGTCAACTCGGACTCGGTCAAGTCCATTCTGATTCAACATTGCAAGCTAGTAGAGCAAATGGGCCCCACTCGGACGAATCATCCATGAGTCTAGCAAGTCACATCTCGACTCAGGACTGAACGAGTCAGCCCCAGGCATCAAGTAAAAAAAAAAAAATGTGCACAAACCATTTCGGAATGATTCAGCCTCCACGTCTATGCATAGCCAACAAATCTATTGAAAGCAAAATTCAAGTGAAGATCTGTGAACCAAGTAAACCCCATTTTGTGGGTTTGTGATTGTTTATCTTTTTTATGGTAACAAAAAGGATAAATAACAGCAATAACTCAAGAACGTACAACAAAGAAACACAAATATTTCCTGAACTAGGAATACTGTAGATGTTGTCCCATGCAAAGTTGATAAGAAAATCATGTAATGGTAGCAAGAACCAGATTGGTCCAAACCCGTTTGAAGGGGCTACTGTTCCGCCGGGTTGCCTGATCTTCGGCTCTTCTTTTCCTCAACGCCTGACTGAGAGAATCTGTTCCGAAGGACTTCAAGAACCTCCTCCATTTTCACGTCTTTAACAGCAAGTAGTACCATGACATGATAAAGCACACCTGCCATCTCCGAAGCTGTCCGGGACCTATCTTCCTTGTCTTCCAAAGTCTGTCATAATTCATTTGCCTCTTCCCTGGATAAGAAGGTTTCAAGATTCAAAGGTGGGGCTCTTAATTAAGCAGCACATTTTCTAAAGGCAGGGTAAGAGGGTCTTCTGAGATGCGCCAGTCCATGCAAGTGAAACCCATGGGCGATGTTTAGGTGAGCCTGGCTGTGCATCTGATGGGTCCCACATGGATTGGGGGTTCCCTCCAAATTCCCAGTTTCAATGATACCATCTCTTTGTTCAATGGCCTAAAATAGATGGTTAAGATTTTATATATATATATAGAGTCCCGGTCTCCTGCGAACCGTCCCGCAGGATACTTGGTGCGGTCCAATTCTCACCGCAAGAGACAGGAACGCGTTAACTACTCCCCCTGCCATACGGATTAGCTACTCCCCCAGCCACAACCCCGTGGCTGGTGGTCGGTGCTATATGGGCCCCACCATGATGTATGTTCTTAATCTATTATGTTCATCCATTTTTATAGATCATTTTAGGTCTTGATCCCAAAATTTGTAAGAATATAAATCTCAGGTGGACCACACCACAGGAAAACAATAGTGATTGGATATCCACCATTAAAATCCTCCTAAGGCCCACTGTACTGTTTATTTGACATTTAATCTGTTGATTAGGTCATAAAAACCAAGATGAAGGGAAAAAAACGAAGATCAGCTTGATCCAGAACTTCTATGGCCCCCAAAAAGTTTTTAATGGTCAAAGTTCATTCAACACTATTTCCTTAATGTGGTCCACTTGAGATTGGCATATACCTCAGTTTTGATCTCATGCTAAAAAATGATCTAAATAAATATATGGACGGCATGGATGAAACACATAGATCATGGTGGGCCCACAGAGCACTGACCATCAGCCATTGGCCGGTGTCTGGGAGAGTTGTCAATCCGTCTCCGCAAGAGACCCTTGAGCGGCCGCGGATTGGCTACTGACATGTTGAGTAGCAGACTGTTACTGAATTTGTGGCCCACTTTAATATATGTTTTGTATCAATCCCGTACATCCATATGGAGAGATCATTTTAGTGTGAAATTCAAAGAATGAGTTACATCCAAAGCTCCAGTGGACCCCACTAGATAAAACAGTGGGGAGAGTGATGCCACCCTTAAAAACTTCTAAAGGCCACAAAAAGTTTTCGATAAAGCTTCATTTATATTTTCCCTTCTTTAAAAATGGATGAACGGAATAGATGAAACACATACATCATAGTGGGGCCCATAGAGCACCGACCACCAGCCACGCCAATATGTACCAGGAAATCACATGGCGTACCGAGTAACAAAGTTAGGCCCACGGTGAATGTATGCGGTCTATCTACGTCGTCCATCCGTTTTTCCAACTAATTTAAAGGGTTGAGCCCAAAATTGATGCATATCCAAAGATCAAGTGGATCACACCACTGGAAATAGTGGGGATAATGATTTCCACTGTTGAAACCTTTCTAGGCCCCAAAGTTATGTTTATTTTTCATCCAACTTGTTCATAAGATCATATAGACATGGATGATGGGAAAAAACAAATATAAAGTTGATCCAAAACTCCTGTGGCCCTCCAATTATTTTTCAACGGTAGACATTCAATTTAACTGTTTCCTGTGGTGTGGTCTATTTTAACATTGGATATACCTCATTTTTTTGTTCAAGTACTAAAATTATCTGTTAAAATGAATGGACGGAGTGGATAAAATAAATAAATCATGGTCGACCTCACAGAGTTTAGTCAGTACGACTAAGCGTATGAGTTACTCACCACGCAATCCGCGTCCTAACACCGGACCTCACTCTACGGAGGGGACGTCACCAAGTTCTGTGGACCTGATGTATGTGTTGTATCCACAACGTCCACCTATTTGGAGATACTATTTTAAGCCCTTATCTAGAGAATGAGACGGATCCAAAGCTTTAGTGGACCCCACCACAAAAAACGGGAAGATTGATGCCCACCGTTGAAAACTTTCTAAGGCCCACCATGATGTTTTTTCAAAATCCAACCTGTTCAAAAGTTAACAAAGACATTAAAAAAGGGAAAATATAAATATAGGCTTGATCGAAAACTTTTTGTGGCTTTTAGAAGTTTTTAACAGTGGCCTCTTCCCCACTGTTTTCTGTAGTGGGGTCCACTGGAGCTTTGGATGTGAGTCATTCTTTGAATTTCACCTTCAAATGATCTCTCCAGATGGATGGACGGCGTGGATATAAGACATATATCATGGTGGGGACACAAATTCAGTAGCAGTCTCCTTACTCAACTCGTCAGTAGCCAATCGGCGCCCAGCGCAGGGATTTTTTGCGGTGAGAACAGGATCGCACTAAGGTATCCTGCGGGATGGTTCGCAGGAGACCGGGACTCTATATATATATATATATAAAATTATAGATTCTTAAATATCTTATTATATAATACAATGCATTGAAAAAGGTTAGATGCTCGGAGTCCACGATCTTTCAATATGGAAGGTTTTAGGGGGTGCTTGGGAACTTCTTCTTCTTTTTTTTGAGAGGTAAAAGTGATTTGATTAAAAAAAGAGGGTTACAAAAAAAAAAAGAAAAAAAAAGAGGATCAGCCCGCTGAGAAAACGAGAAGGTTATCCTCCAACATGAAACAAATTACAACCCTTTATATTAACAGTGTAAGATGCCCACTGGATAACATATTGTTGCACCTTCTGAACTATTGCAGCTGCCGTGTTGGAAGCTCCGTCGAAACATCTCCCGTTTCTTTCTTTCCACACCGACCACCAAGCAGCCAAGAGGAACAATGGAAACTTCTCCTGTTTGTGGTGAAAAGTAGGTATGGAAATTGATTTCTATTTCCATAGCCCTGCTAAAAAAAAGTAGGTATGGATGTCCATAGAACTCTGTTTTGAGTCCTTGACCATTGATCATTTAACATTTCCATGGAGAATTACACTCCAAACCAACATGGTTAAAACCAGAACAGACTTTGTCGAGCTGGTTTTTTGTTATCTTAAATGGGCTAGAGTGGATCTGACCAGTTGGATGGAGCCATCCACAAAGTCCTATCTGGATTTTAAAACACTGGAATAGAATGAAGAAACCTAACATGAATCTTCAACCCATGAGATGAACACAAGCATCTTCCCACTCTTCGTTTTTTGTTTCATCCCTAAGGCCATGTCTGGATGGTTGAGTTAAATTGCAATAATTAGATTGCTAATGCAGCAATGACCAAACTGCTGCTGCTCTTCTTAGCATCCATATTGAGAGACTAGGCTCCGAGTTGCACTTACCTTACTTCCAATTTGGATTTAAAAAGGAATCTAACTGCAGTTTGAGGGATACTTCCTCACTATGAATACCAATAAAGGTAACTAAAATTTGGTCATTTCCTTTATCCTTAAACCAATTATGGAAATTCAAATCGATACTGCAACCAAACACTGCATGAAGAAGCACATTCACAATTGAACGATCAAGTCCCGAGCCGCTTATCCAACTTTGGGCTAATGTATCTTCCCTAGTCCAGAATAGTTGCATTAGTCTTTCATTTTGGAACATGGTTTTAAGACTCGGTCAAGTCCAATATGACTCGGCTGAGTTGACTCAGATCCAGTACTACCCAATTCGGTCCCTGCGCCCGTGAGTCTAGAGACTGAACGAGTCAATCCAAATATAAAAACCATGTTTTGGATGCTACTGGCGCTATCTAATTTTACGATTCTCACATTCTTTGAGAACTTGAATTGCTATTTTTCTGCTCCATGTTATTGTCTGTGCTTTTACTATTGCCCTTGCTTCCTGCCACTTCTTGTGAATCTCAACAGCTCAGCAGGCACCGAGTTTCCTAGATATCCCTGACTCATTTCCTCATCTCCTCCTTCAATGTCCTTTGCAGTCATGGCTATCCATCTTCACGAGGTTTGCAAGCGTGCATGTCTGCCTGCATAGCCCTGTCCATCTACACACCAGCACACTTTCCAATAAGAGTTATATGATATTCAGGCAGCGCCGGACACTTGATACTAAGGCACTCAGATACTGTACACTTGGCATGCATTAACTTAAGTTAAACCGACTAAATTGTGGGCCATCTCTAAGTCATAGTCACAAAATGAGATTGGTTGAACTATCCTAATGTCTCATTCGTGAACACTTGTTCGTTGAAATAAGACCATTGAATATTTTTCATTTTTAACCATCTAATAAATGTCCATGAATCTAGTGAGTCAGATAAATAAGCATAATTTTCAGGACCTGATACATCCAAACTGGGAACCATAATTTGGACAGTTTAATTTGACTTGGTTGTACACCATGCATGGAAATTCTAAATAAATTATAAAGTGCATCTGTATCATCCATTAAACCCTGCCAAAGCATCAGAGTTTTTCTCCTTGCAAATGTAGTACATGTGGAAGATCAATGCACCAGTCAAGTTGGCCCCAGTGTACAAAATGAATGGATGGTTAGAAAAAAAATGCTTTATCCCACTGTTTGACTTGACCTGATTAATGACCTGGAATGCCTACACAGTGATGACCGACTAATAGACCAACCTCGCACACGTGCACAATCAACTTGGCATGTATGCTGAAGTGTAGGTGGGCGTGGGCCACATGGCTATTGGATTAGCAGACTTCCCATCTTCAATATGATATGGATGCACACCTAAACTAAGCTGGAAGAATCTGTCTGTACAATCAGAGTACTTGAATATTATCTATAATGCAAGTTGGATAGGAAGTGCAGGTAAAACAGGTTTCTCCATTCACTGAGGAAAACCATGTTCTGAGATATGACCCAAGATATTGTTCTTCCCTTTTGATTTTCACTTTGTATTTTTTAGCAAGTCGTATTCTGTGTAAGAAATGTTTGGAGAGTCCTATCTCTAATGAGTTATCTGGCTTTTGTTTTCACATGTTTTGCATGAACTGAATCAGGATGGCCGAGTTATATGCTCTTCAATACCAATCTATGGAAACGGGAAAGAAGCAGGGAATGAGGATGGCTACATTGTCGGGATGTCCACTTGCTATCCTAAGCCAGGGTCTGTTAAAATTGCAGATGGCGAGGTTTTTGACTTTTGAATCGAATTATAGCAGCACCCAAATGCATACTGGAGTCATGGGCCTCTTCTACATCTTAGTAGCAGATCCGCCACGCAAGAACATCTTATCCTCGCGCTTTCCAGCTCAGGTAAGACTTCAATCTCCTCTACATCTCTTGATGGGTACCTGATCTTTTCCTCTTTCGATCCTGGGTTCATGTTTAGATGTTTTTCAATCAAGCAGAAATGACCCAAGTGAGGCTGGCCCCACTCCAGTGATAATGATGGACTAATCCCCAAATAGCCATTCGGATTGTTTCTCTTCCAATTGTAAATGCATGGAATTGCTATTGGGGGTTGGTTGCCATTTTGAATTTAAATGGACCCACGTCCATTTTACACATTTCCTCAATACTTGACTGATTTATTCATGAAGAGGTGCTGCGAGCAGAGTAGGCGGGTGTCGGACTAGCAGACTGCACTAGCCTTTCAGCAAACATGACAAGATGACTCCAAAAACCCCAACTTACCATCTGAGTCTGTTTGTATGCAGGATAGCATAGAGTTCTCTAAGTATACATGGGCAGTGGTTTTGTGGGCATGACGCTTGTTCTGGTGATTGCTGCTGTTAGCTATCGAAGAAGAACAAATGAGAAAGACGGAGGCTACCAGCCCATTGTGTAATGTAATATCGTTTCATGTAATATGATACAACTACCTCTACAGACACAAGTGCAAGGCCGTTATTTAGCTTTGTAAGATGGTATGCAGCAGATAGCAATAAAAGGTACTACGTTTTTCTTTCTTCATGGACTTGCTTGATGTGGGTTCTTTTATTAGGTTATCCTGTTTCAATCCAGCTCGATGGCCCCCTTCTTTTTTTTTTTTTTAAAGTAACGGAATTAGATTAAGGAAAAAAAAAAAAAGGATACAAAAGAAAGGGCTGCTGAGATAGCAGAACCAAGAGCCTACAAACCCAAAAATAAAAGGTTATGATCTTTGAGACCCATGACATAAACAACCCATTCAATGATCAGATTTTTAGCAAAAGAACCAACAGATTGAGCTGAACTCTGCACATTATTGAAACATCTATCATTACATTCCGTCCAAACAGCCCACCAGATGGCAAGAATAGCGATCCTCCAGATACAGGTGTTGGTTTTACCCAGATTAAAGCCATGCCAATTAGCCAACATAGAAGAGGTGGAGTTCGGAATACATCCGCTGATATTGAAACGGGCAAAGAAATCCCTCCAGATTTGGGATATGAAAGGGCAGAGAACAAGGAGATGATCCACTGATTCCTCATTCTTCATGCAGCATAAACAAACATTAACCAACTGCATTCCACGTTTCTTCAAATTGTCGACTGTTAGGATCCGGTTCTTGGCTGCCAGCCAAGCAAAACAAATAAATTTGTTGGGGGGCAAATACTTCCATACAAAAGGGGAGGCCTGGATCTACGGGGACGGGGGAGGGCCCATTTTTGTGGAATTTGATCACAACTGTTTGTCCCCAGGCTTTCCCTATCCAGATTTACGCAGACCCAATTCATAGGTGTCCAAGCTAAATCAAGCTTGGGGCGGCCTGCCTGATCAAAGGACCAATATTGTTTTAGGTCTGGCCTGTTTGATGGGTGGACCAGTGTTCACCTGCCAGAGCTTGCCCATAGTGCAGCTAACTGATTTGAGGTCCAGCTCAGTCACACATGACTTGAATTCTGGAATGTATACAAGCATGGAGATGTCTTATAATGAGATAGTTGAGAGATTGTGGGGCTGTTTGAGTAGGTGAAAACCCCCAGAAAAGTAATCGGTACTTCTGTTCAAGGGGAGAAAAAAGTACGCATGAAAATGGATTTTCATTTCCAAGGTTTTGTTTCAAAGAATGTGTTGAATGTCGACTTCCATGACTATTGACAAGTAACTTCTATTATTTGATCATTGACCTTATAACATTTCCATAGAGAACAACACTCCATTCCTTGGTAATCTGCAGTTATCCATTTACAATGGATCTTAACTTGTTCTTAGCACTGGATCAGGTCCTGGCATCCCAATTGATGGATCCTTACTTGGGGGTGTAAACGAACCGAGCTAGCTTGGTTAGCTCGCTCGACTCGAAAAAGCTCAATTTGACTTGGTTCAAAGCTAAGTTCAAGCCGAGTTGAGCTGATTTTTTGAGCTCGAAAATGAGTTCGAGCCGAGTTTGAGCTGGCCCCAGCTTGACTTGACTCGAATCGAACCCGACTCGAATCGAACTCAGATCAAACCAGTTCGGTGACTCGGTTACTTTGATATTAATGACTCGACGAAGTGTGGCTAGTGGCAAGGAAGGTAAGTATATGAAACAAATACCCTTTTTTTCTTGATTTTTTATGTTGCTTAGAAGGTATTTGATGAAATACCTGTAAAACCACTGCTGTCGTTTTACATACAGTGAGATTTTGAAGGTGCAGTCCACGTGTTTGTGAAAATGCTGCACAGGCAAACTCGGCTCGAACTGGCCCGAGCTGCTGACCGAACTGAGCCGAGCCAAGTTCGAGCTGGGGTCAACTAGTGGCCGAGCCGAGTCGAGCTGAGGCCAGCTCGACTCGGTTCGACTCGGTGTACACCCCTATATTTACTTGTTTGCAGCACTTTTTCATTGCAGGCCGCAATTGAATGGTTCAGATCATCTAATCAGACAATTTGCCAACATAGTCCGTCTACAGCTAAAGAATCCTCTTGATGATATAGGCACCCAATAAGAAAATTGGTTTTTTACTGGGAATTCCTCTTTCTAAAGGGAGAATCCTAAAACAAGGGCATAGAAGTGTTCCTCCTTTCAGACCAAAGAAACCCAAAACATAGATATGGAAATTGAAACATAAATTCTGCAGGAAATGGGAAACCTGGACATGAGAATGACCACATCTGTTTGGTTTGGTTGGAGATTTTAAGCAGTGAAACGCGACAGTATTCATTTTTCTCATGCATTGTGCAGTCAGACATTATAAAACTTAAAACAAAAAATAATAAAAATGATACTAGCATGCAAGAGTACATGGAACTTTGCGGATTGAGTCAACTCGGACTCGGTTGAGTCCATTCTGATTCAACATTGCAAGCTAGTAGTGCAAATAGGCCCCACTCGGACGAATCATCCATGAGTCCAAGTCACATCTTGACTCAGGACTAAACGAGTCGGCCTCAGGCATCAAGTAATTTAAATAAAAAAAAAAAAACATGTGCACAAACCATTTCGGAATGATTCGGCCCCCACGTCTATGCATGGCCAACAAATCTATTGAAAGCAAGATTCGAGTGACGATCTGTGTACCAACTAAACCCCATTTTGTGGGTTTATGATTGTTTATCATTTTTTATGGAAACAAAAAGGATAAATAACAGCAATAACTTAAGAACGTACAACAAAGAAACACAAATATTTCCTGAACTAGGGATACTGTAGATGTTGTCCCATGAAAAGTTGATAAGAAAATCATGTAATGGTGGCAAGAACCGGATTGGTCCAAACCTGTTTGAAGGGCTACTGTTCCACCTGGTTGCCTGATCTTCGGCTCTTCTTTTCCTCAACGCCTGACTGAGAGAATCTGTTCCGAAGGACTTCAAGAACCTCCTCCATTTTCACGTCTTTAACGGCAAGTAGTACCATGGCATGATAAAGCACATCTGCCATCTCCGAAGCTGTCCGGGACCTATCTTCTTTGTCTTCCAAAGTCTGGCATAATTCATTTGCCTCTTCCCTGGATAAGAAGGTTTCAAGATTCAAAGGTGGGTTCTTAATTAACCGGCACATTTTCTAAAGGCAAGGTAAGAGGGTCTTATGAGATGCACCAGTCCATGCAAGTGAAACCCGTGGGCGATGGTTAGGTGAGCCTGGCTGTGCATCTGATGGGTCCCACATGGATTGGGGGTTCCCCCAAAATTCCCAGGTTCACCGATGCCATCTCTTTGTTCAATGGCCTAAAATAGATGGCTAAGAAATACACACACACACACATAATGCATAGAAAAAGGTTAGATGCTGGGAGTCCACGATCTTTCAATATGGAAGGTTTTACGGGTTGCTTGGGAACAATGGAAACTGTAAAAAAGAAATTGATTTTCACGGACATCTACTTTTCTCCTCTTTGTGGTGAAAAGTAGGTATGGAAATTGATTTCTATTTCCATAGCTCTGCTAAAAAAATGTGGATGTCCATAGAAATTTGTTTTGAGTCTTTGACCATTGATCATTTAACATTTCCATGGAGAATTACACTCCAAACCAACATGGTTATTATTAGATTCCATAGGGGATATCCACGTTTTGGATTCTCTCTATCTATTTAGGGAAATCAGCCATCTTGGTGAGGTCATGAGTTTAACGATATGGATCACCTACCAATGGACCCAATTGTACCAACTTGGAGGATCATGACACCATTCACATCCTGGTGCATTGTACACAACAGTTTTTTCTTTCCAAAAAATTGGTTTGGTATGTTTTTATTCAATGCTGGTCCATTATGTGACGGGCTTGGCTGAACAAAAGCACAACTGGAAGTAAGAGCATATAAAAACCCTAACCGAAGAAATAGAACTACAAATCCAGCAGGACTGCAGTACCATTAAGTAAATGGAAATCAACGTATAAACCCTAGATTCGTGCATTTCGGTGAAGGATCGAGGCTGTCCAACTAGTGGACCGCATATTGGAAGACTAATAGCCCAAGACTCTAGCCTGTTGAATGTTCATAACTGGTCTAATCAATCACCCATTTTCGGTCAGTCAAAAAACTTTCAGAGCAATGATCCAGGATGTCTATAAATCAGGTTAACAATACATCCAATCACTACAAAGTTCGACAACTGGCAGCCCACCCATGAGGTGGCAATTTGGCATATCAGTTAGTTCGTCTGCATTCACCCTGCTCAGCTCTCCTACAGGCAAGTTTGAAGAACTCAACAACTAATTTCAGTCTTGATGAATGCCCAAATCAAAGTCCACATAGAATCTGTGAGAACTCTGAAATTATGAGTTTTAAAAGCATATTCTTTTTTTGTTCGAATTATACATAGAAATCTAGCCTCATGAAATCTGAGTTTCTCGTTGACTCAACCTGAATCTTCAGTGAAACTAGTCAACTGGACAAATTTGAGTACGTAACGGTGTGTTGAAACATCGTTGCAGGCAGGGCTGTCAGTGGGCACGACCCATGGGGACTTTGACAAGGTGGAATAGAAGACGACACATTGCCGAATTACCTGTCCTCATGCAAGAGAAAAGCATTCACATCATCTGCCACCTGATTACAGTTAGGATGCATTTTAATGGCTGCCCATGCAGCTGATCATTGATATGGCAGGTCATGTAGATAGGATTTTTGGGAATGAAACCCAAGAGTCCACTTGGTTGAACACTTTGTGAGTTAAAAAGCCAAAGGAGCAGTCATCAAATGGTTGGCAAGGCTCTCTGCTAATAAGCAAGGTATTCCGTATCTGTTGAAGAAAAAAATTGCCCAAAAAAATCTGAAAAAATATTTTAAAAACCTAGAATAAGGTTAAATTCCAAATATGTATTTATTTTTTGTTTTGAACATGTTTGTGGTAACATAACGGTCCACTCTTTGGTGAGAGTGTTGTATCTGGTTGTCTGGTGAATTTATGAAGATGGTTACGTGTCTTTAATATTTACACATCACAATCAAGCATTAGAACTAGAAATCGGGGGAAAAAAAAAAGGTATTAATACCATATTTTTAGATTTTTTTGAAGAAATGGCCCTTGGAGCTTCTATTCACCCAAATCTCTTCAATCTACGGTTTTAATCCTAAAAACTATAGTAAGAGTGGTTGAAATTTGTTGTACAATAATCTAAAAAAGTTTTTAGAATGAGAAAAGTGGAAAAATGAAGAGAAAATAGATTTTATTTTATTTTTTTAAAAAAAAAAAGTGGTCATTTTTCGACTATTACTGGGGTAACGGTCATTATGCCCTGTAATGGCCGTTACAGCCCCCGTAACGACCAATTCGGTCTCAAAAAACCAACTGCCCTGTTTCACCCTCGTATTGCATAACGGTTACGATCGTTACCTACTCCTTTATTTTCTTTGTTTTCCTTAAAATACATCCCCAATCTCCTCCAAAACCCATCTAAACTAGGCATACCTACATTGTACCACTGTACAGACCTCCACACGTGACTGCACCACCGCACGGCCATCCGTACATCCAACCCATCTTCTCTATGTTTCCCTCTTTGATCCTTGCTCCTTTTCCTCTAAAATCCATAACCCTAAGCCTAAAACCCTCAACTCCAATCCTAGAACCTAGCTTCCCCAAAACCCTAATCATAAACCCTAACCCTAAATCATCCTAAATCTCAAAACCCTAATTCCCAAATTCTAACCTACCTAATCCAACAAACCAATTTCCTAGTTCCTAAAATTAACCCTAACCTACCAAAACCCTAGCTAGAACACGTGATTCTCTTTTTAGTAAGACTAATCCATATGCTAGATGGAAGTCCTACCTTCCATTGGTCCTAATCGACTCATATTTTGTTAGATTTGCATTGCGGGATTGTTTACGGCTTGAATTAGAACATATTTTGTTACTTGGATTCTTTAACTTTGAGATAGAATAGTTCTATTTTGTATTTTGATTGCTTTAATTAATCCATTATTTAGTTTCAACACATCATTCTAGGTTAAACCATCCGTCTTGCATCAATTACTATCCAATCTAATGGGAGAAATGGTAGCAAGAGTGAGCCTGGGGGTATCAAAAAATGTTTCGGCTATAGATAAACACAATTTAGTATGTTGTCAGTTGCTAAGGCTGTCTATGGATGCACAGTAAATTGAACTGAAAACATGTAGCTTAGGGTGCGTTTGGTTGCACAAAAATAAGACAAGCATGATACAGTATTAATAGAACTTAAATGAATTCCCATACCGGATTTTTGAGCATAGCAACTTCTCATCAAGCAATAGCCGCTTCGTCCAAGAAGGCTTTCCATTTTGAATTGCCCCTATTTCAGTTTTGCGTTGGGAAATCGTCGACTCTAATGAGTATAAACTTGTCAATGCCAAGCGATTTTCACTGGCCTCCTGCAAATGCGCCGTTCAAGAAAAATCCAGATGAAAATCAATCACCTCTCGTGAAACTGAGCTCGAATGAATAGCACGATTAGACAAAAAAGAAAGGAAAAGAAAAGGAAAAAAAAAAACCAATTGCCTGCAATGAAATTGCACTATGAGAGGTTGAGACTACAAACCTGTGGATGTTTTAAGTGATCAGATACTGACGAGAAATAGCATGTTTCCGATCCTGTGTGACAAGTTGGTCCACGAGGCTTCCCAAGATATATTATCTGAACAATGGAAATGCCAGGATAATCTAGTTAAAATGCTGAAAAAGGAAAAGAACATCAGACTAGTAGCATCGATCGAGTAGTGGTCCTGCAATCAGGGTATGATGGGTATAGGTCATTGGAACCATTCTAGAGGTGGGCCAACCATGAATGGGCCATTGGAGTAATGCCTCTTCCTCATCCAATCCTAACCATGCATCCAAGGACAGCATAGAATGATTACGTCTTAAATGCTTAGGATCATATAGAGGGGGAGACATTCTAATCGTCACAACCACCTATACATGCACCTGAACCATGGAGTAGAACTCCAATTTGTATTCTAACGGTGAATGCCACTATCCAAAAAAGAAAAAGAAAAAGAACCTAAGTAAAATCTTCGAGAACCAGCCACGAAAAGACATACAGAATCTCGGTCACAATCAAGGAAGACATCATGCACATTAATGAAGTTCATGGACGTCTCTCCCTTTGTCCACAGTGATGACCGTGATCGGCTGTAGAACGTCGCCTTTTGTGATGAAATGGTTGTCGCAAGAGCTTCTCTGTTTGCAAAGCCTTGCATCAAGATGGCTCCGGTATCCACATTCTGAGCAATCGCCACTGCCAAACCTTTGTCGTCCCATTTCACGCTATCTAACAAATTCTCAACCTAAATACACAATCAGAGAATCCATCAAAACCATAATCCTTCCAAATGCATTGAAAGGTGCCAAAAAATCCTAAGCTGATGCAGTATGAATTCTCTAGCTTATATGTGTCCCAAGAAGGCCACCGTGCATTGCCCATAGCCCAGTATCACCTTGATCGGCTATCCATTTTGCATCCCTTAACTGTACAGCTGTGATTGTCCGATCATAGGTATTTTCAGTTCATGGGCAATCAATCATGGATTCCTCCTATTAAACGGTCTCCTTTGATCATAGGTGGTCTTGCATGCAACCCACAATGACATTTGTACTGTGATAAGGTAAGGGGTTGTTTGGATGCCTGTAAATGGGGCAAGTTGTAAATGATTTACACGGAAATCATTTACATTCTGCGTTTGGATGACCTTTTTTGCCTGTAAATGCTTTACAGCATCTAACCCCATCTCATTCACTGGCAAAAAAAGGTGGGATTTCATTTACAGGCTCTCCATTTACAGCGTAACAGCTATATTTTCAAAAATTGGCACTCCATTTACAGGACTTAAACCATTTATCAGGCCTAACAGCTATATTTTCAAAATTTGGCACTCCATTTACAGGACTTAAACCATTTATCGGCTAAGACAATCATTTACGTGTGAATCATCTACAACTTACAGCCAAACAAGATAAGTTGTAAATGGTTTACCCCAGTAAATCATTTACCACTTAAATCATTTACAGGCATCCAAACGACCCCTAAGAAGAATCCTCACGATACAAATCCTAATTTCCAACAAGAAGGATTGCTAGAGTTATCTGATAGTAGTCTGAGGGCCCTCCATGTGGACCCTCACCAACAGGATCCATTCATCTAGTGGGATTTTCATGAACGGCTCAGAGCACAAAACCCACATCATCAGAAGATCAAGACTGCCCATTTAATGCATGTTTTCTAGCAGAATGCAAAATGAGAGCTTATGGTTATAACCATCGGATTTGCAGGCCATCGTTCAGCTGGCCCCACTAGCCGTCCCATCTGCATGCGATCCACAGCCAATCTCACTAGGCGGGGCTAGCAGGTTATCCGATCAGTGGAACAGTCTCTCCATGGGCCATCCATCATGATCAGACCAACTGCATGAACCGTCCCGATCGTGAACAACGAGTCACCTGGGGACTACAATTCCGGGTAGTCCAAAGGACTACTAGTAGTTTCCGTTTCTTCCTTGAAAGGGGAAAATGAGGGGGGAGTGGCAGATTCATAAAAATGTAGCGGAAATCAGGGTCTTTTCAGGTCTGAGAGTACCTTTGATTGGAGGAGGAGTTCTTTCCCTGATTTCTGCGAGTCTCTCTCCATAGAAGCTGACACGGAGAGGCAGTTCTTCTTGCTGTCTGTATGGGAAAACGAAGAACGAAAATCTCTGCCTGGAAATCTCAGAGACGCGAGTTGGAATGAAGAGACCGCCATTGGACTCGCGTATTTACGATCTGTAACGTATAAAATACGTAGGATATGCGCTTTATACGAATTCGAGTATGAAGCTGGTCTCTCTCGCTCTTCTTCTCTCCCGCTGTTGTAGAGGGGCTGAGAAAAAGGAGAATGGAGATTGCATACTCTGCAGTGTATTTGATACCCCGAACCAGGAATCAGATTACATACTGAGTAAACACTGTGGGGCCCACCTAGGAAGTATATATCTTATCCACGCCGTCCATCCGTTTTTCCAGATCATTTTATGGAATCATTCAAAAATTTAACCATATCCAAATCTCAAGAGGACTACACAACAGGAAACAGTGGGATAATCGTCCACCGTTGAAACCTTCTTAGGCTGGCAGTGATGTTTCTTCGTCATCTAATCTTTTCACAAGGCCATATAGATGAAGGGAAAACAAAAATATTTGCTTGATTTAAAATTTCGTTGGCCCTCACGAAGTTTTCAACGGTAGACGTTCAAATTCACATTGTTTCCTATGGTGTGGTCCACTTGAGATTTGAATATGCTACGATATTGAGATCATGCCGTGAAATGATAAAAATGATACGGAAAAACTGATGGACGGCGTGGATAATACACATACATCACGTGGCTCACAGTTTACTCATTCTACTCCTGCTCCCCCCAACTAGTGCTGTGGGCGGGACCTGACTGTGGGCCCACCTTTATTTATGCATTGTATATCCAGGCCTTCTATCTGTTTTTACAGCTTATTTTATCGCATGGTAAAAAAATGAAGCAGATACAAAATCTAGGTGGACCACACAATAAGAAACAGTTGTCATTCAACGTTCATTCACCATTAAAAACCTTATGATGTCTACCATGATGTTTATTGCCATCCTAACCCATTGATAAGGCCACACAGATAGACTAGGATGAAATGAAAAAACAAATATCAGCTTGATCCAAAACTTTTGTAACCCACAGAAAAGTTTTAATGGTCAATAATCACTGTTACATATTGGGGTGGTCCACCTGAAATTTTTGTTTGCTTACTATTTTTTATCCTAAAATAAGTTGAAAAACAGATGAACCGTGTGTATATATAATTCATACATCAAGGTGGGCCATATGATCAGGTCCCACCACATGGCAGGTTCAAGTGGAAGCCAAGCCCCTAACTTGCATCCATAGCATAGATGAATACTGATTGTTGAGCAATCCTAACCCTTGATTTGTGGACATTTGTTTGCCAAATTAGGACCATTGGATACTTTTCATTTTTGATCGTCCAATCAATGTCCGCATTGCTTATTTTTTTTAAAGAACACATCTACACTGAAACACATAACATGGCCAGTTTAATTCAAGTTAATTAAATACCAGGTATGCATTTCCTGATAACTCTAAGTGAGGGGCGTCCAAACAAGGGCCAAAGCCAGCCCAAAACTTAAGACCCAAAGCTAAAAAGCTCAAGCTCAGACCAGCCCAGCCTAGCATGGACTCGTACTATAGGCTCAAGCTCAAGCCTAAAAATTGTTTGGGCCTGCTAGTCCCAAGGCTTCCGGATCCAAGATGGTGGATCCCTAACTGTGGGGCCCACTGTGATGCATGTGCCTTACATCCATGCCAATCCATCCATTTTGACAGCTTATTTTAGGGCATGATCCCAAAATGGATCAGATCCAAATCTTAGGTGGACTATACAACAGATATCAGTCATGATTGAATGTCCACCATTAAAAATTTCATGGGCCCACCTGAATGTTTATTTGCAATCCAAGCCGTTGATAATGTCACAAAGACCTGAATAAACAGACCACACAAATAACAGCTTGATTCAAAACTTTTGTGGCCCACCGTAAACTTTATCATGGTCCACTTGAGATTTGGTCTGCTTCATTTATGGGATCATTTTCTTAAAATGAGATTTCGAAATTTAAGCCGACGGATATAAAGAACATACATGATGGTGGGCCCCACGGTCTGGTATCCCAACCACCTCAGCTTTTGACACAAGTGGGCCATACGGCAGGAAACAATGGCAGTGAGATACCCACCGTTGAAACCTTTCAGGGCCCACCGCGATCTTTAGATGCTATCTACCCAATTTATTAGGTGATTTCCACTTGGATGAAGGTAAAACACTGTAATCCAAAACTTCCCTCACCCTTCGTAAGGTTTCAACGGTGGGTGTTCAATCCTCATTCGTGTGATCCACTGAGTTTTAGATCTCTCTCATGCTTAGGCTTACGTTCTAAAATGAGATGACGAGACGGATGGACGGACTGGATATGACACGAAATTGTGGTGTGGCCCACGGACCTTTGGGTTACTGGGAAGTCGTGTAACCCCGGCAAGTCGCGTCCCCATGCAAAGTGTCAACGTGGCACGAGGATCTCTCTCCAGGACTCCCCGCACGAGTGTGTGCTGGAAACCTTAAGAAAGCAAATAACCAACGGCCGGATCTAAATCCTTTCCATCCGACGGCAAATAACCCTCGACTACTTTACTATAAATACCATTCTTCTCGGGTATCTCTGTCTCTCGGCTTCTTTTCAGCGGCAGCTCTTTACTCGGAGATATTTCTAGGGTTTGCAAAAGTCTGCTAAAAGCTCCCTCTTCTCTCTCAACCCAATCCAAGATGGTGAGATATCGGATTCCAGGGTTTTCCAGGGATTGATTTCTTAGGGTTTCTAGTGCTTGTTCTTTAAATCTTAGCTGTTTTTTCTTTATTCCTCTTGGTTCCACCATTTGCTCTTTTCTTTTGCAGATTATCTTTTTAGGGTTTGAGTTTTCGGGGTTGTAGTTTCTAACGGTTGGATTTTTTTCTTATTGGGATCTCGCAGGTTCTTCCTAACGACATCGATCTGCTGAATCCTCCGGCGGAGCTTGAGAAGAAGAGGCACAAGCTCAAGCGTCTCGTGCAGTCACCGAATTCCTTTTTCATGGTAATTTTTATGTTTTTGTTGTTATTTTGTATTCGCATTTTGAATTCTCGGAATAGCTGATTTTGTCGATGAGGAAGATGAGTAGATTGATACTGTATACGAACACGTGGCAGACGTTTGTTTGGGAGATCGGTACCCCTTGTCTGTAGTGGCCCTCATCATGCGTTGGCCAGGACCTGAGAAGCTGGCATCCTAACTGCTCGATTGAATGGAGCAAGTGACGTTCAACTGAATGTTTTGGAATGCCCTATCTGCCTTTTCTTGACCATGGCAGCCTCAATTCATGGGCCATGACTGAAAAAAGGCCAATTGTATGATTAATGCATACCTAAAGGGGAATGCAAATAGATCAAAGAAAAGAAGAAAGAGATTGCGGGAGAGAACCTAACAATCCTCTAGCTGAATGCTAGTGACTGAGGAAACCATCTCTCCAAATCTTCTACTAAATAAAACCAAAGAAAAAAAAAAACATGAAAACTGAAATTTTTACTAAATAACAATAACAATAATAATAATAATAATAATGCACTATACCTCCATAACATAGCCTTATATAGGTTCACGAAAAAAAAGAAGCCCTGATAATAAAAAATGAACAAAGGTGCCCCTAAGTCCCGTCACGAGCCTTCAGTAAATGGGTCATATCTCACCCAAACAACCTTGGAATTACATGATCTTGGGCTCGTTTGAACGCTTACTCAACAAGCTATCAAATGAGGACCAATTTTGTGTCATTCCAACATCGTTAGATGCCTCAAAAGTAGCCTGCAACAGAAAGTGATGAAAATACAAGATAAATTTTATTAACTAAATCATGACTCAACTTCACCCTAAAGACTAATTAATTAAATAAAACCTATGAAATTAATGACCATATGATTGTTCCCATAGACCCAGAATTTAAGTTGACTGTCGTTCTCATCAAAATTTGGTCCAAATCATCAGTCAAGACAATTCGATTGGTAGGATTGATCAGATTTTAGATCAACCAGCTTGTGTGGCCATTTGGTTGCATCAATTCCCTCAGGCTTCGAAAAGAACTCATCCTCAAGTTCAAATTGGCGGATGCGCAGTTTGTGCATGATACAACATTTAAATACGCCATATTTTCTTTTGCTTCTTGTTAGTCCTTCATGTTCTAGGTGTTGATTGGGGCCCTTTTGTCATGGTCGGCTTCTGATTTGCATACCTTGATTGGTGTTGCGATGGTACAATTGTGTGGACCTCCATAGAGTTGCCACTATGATCGGAGCACTGTCCATCTCTGTGACCACTGGGTCATACATATCTATTAAACCTTCAGTCTCTTCAATTGGGTCATTCGTCAATTATCTTTTAGCTTGACCTGAACTTCCTCCAATCTAGCTGTTGGTCCATCCCCATCCATGGATTGATCAAGCAATCCAACGGAGGATTCCTCTTGGATCGCCACATTGTCTGCAATCACATTATCCTCACAAACTCTAGATACAATAGATTGAAGTCCATAGTGCCTTTCTCCTTCAATCAAGGTCCAAAGCAAGCTCTCATTGCCTCGTTGAGTTCCTTGAATTTTTTTTCGCAATTTCTTCTGTTAATGCTCAAATATTCTTCTTGAGGTCCTGTGGATTCTGCTTCTTCATCTCTTTTGCTATTGTTGACAGAAGATACTTTTGAGCAGCCAACATGTTGCTGCTGTCCTTCAAAATATTGAAAGGGTTATTGAAAGAAATTTCCATGAGACACGTATGAAGATGGGTAAAGACTCGGGGCAATATGAGGGACAATCATGATAGTCGAGGTAACTTGGATAAGAATAATTTGAAGGATATGGAGGGAATTGTGAGTCTGGCGAGGGATAATTATGTGAGGTGTATGAACATATCCCTGTCCATGTCATCTCAAGGAAAGAACATGTGCTGAACTTTTGGCTTAGGTTGTAGGTCTAAGCATTGTGGGAAGGAAGCAAAAAGGAAAAGAGAGAAGGGATGATGAAGGATTGAAGAAAAGGGGAAAGATGAAAGGGAGGGATTGAGATGTGGATATTATCTTATTTCAGTTTACCAAGACAAGAACTTGCTCTGATTTCTTCTTCTTTTTTTTCTTTTTTCTTTTTTGAGGGAGAGAGATCTATGATGGCAATTACTGTAAACCCCAAAAGGGGATGCAGATGATCAAAGAAAAAAAGAAAGAGATTGTGGGAAAGAACTCAACAACCCTATAGCTGAATGCTAGAGACTGGAAAACCCTCTCTCCAAGTCTTCTCTGGAAATAACATGGAAACTGAATTTTTTTTATCAATAATTATGGTAATAATGCATTACACCTCCATAACATAGCTATATAGGTTTAAAAGAAAAATAAAATAAAATAAAAGCCCTAATGAGAGCCCCTAAAGCCTGTCACTACCATATGGCCCTTGTGCAAATGGGCCATATCTCACCCACACGGCGTCAAAACTGCATGATCTTGGGCTTGTTTAAAAACTTAGTAAGCCATCAAATGGGATCAATTTTGTGTCATTTAGATGATGTATGAGACACTTTGATGCCCCAAAAGTGGTCACTTGCCAGCCAAATAAGTGACAGAAATACAAAAAAGATTTTAGTAACTAAATCATGACTCTCACCTCCAAAGACTAATTAAATAAATAAAACCGATGAAATTGATGATGCATATTGATCCCATTGTCCCACAATTTAAATTGACCTTTGATCCCATTCAATCGGCCATCACCATCAGCGTCAACATCAATCAAGACAATCTGAATGGTAGGATTGATCAGATTTTAGTTCAACCAGCTTATGTGGTCAGTTGGTTGCATCATCCTAACTGTTTATAAAATGGGGCCTGATTAATGGGCGGCTGTCATTTCTGTACTCAGAATTGGCGGTTTGGATTGTGCTGTATGCCAATCTTTTATGGCCATGGCCACTTGTGCACAGCCATGGAATGACCTGTCTGTCGAGTGCACTGGTGAAAACTCATTTGCAAAGGGCGTATTTGATGTTGTTTCCACTGATTCAGTTGATTTGGGACCAGTTACTCCATAGAAATGGGGCCTGATTGGCAGCAGTCTCCTGTCATTTTTTATTTAAAGTGAGTGGTTTGGATCAAGCTACCTGCCTGATTTTTCAGCCAGGGTTATTGACAATGTGCCCTACCAAGATTATCCTTGTTTGCGAAGTCCCCACGGAGAATTCATGATGTGGGTGCAGTTATTGTTCTGCTTTATTGAATTTATTCAGAAAGATTGGATGTGATAACACTCCCTTTTCTTTTCCTGTTACAGGATGTGAAATGCCAGGGGTGCTTCAACATGTAAGTCCATCATCTTGATTTGTTTATTTATTTCGATTTGGCCTCTTCTTCTTCTTTTTTCTTCTGTCGATCTTGCTTTTGGGACGTTTATGGTATTTTTGGCATGACATGTATGTTTGCCTCGAGCTAAAATTCTAAACAGCCCAAGTTACAGCCCCCACCATTGATGGCATCCACTGGGACATGATCCTAACCATTTGATTAATGTTTCTTTGCTTCGGCACTGCTGACCTCTATTTAGCTGTTAGTCTGATTGCCATTAAGAGAGTTGTACACGAACCGAGTTAGCTTGGTTAACTCACTCGACTCAGAAAAGCTCAACTTGGGTTCGAGCTGATTTTTTAAGCTTGAAAAAATTTTTGAGCTGAGTCCGAACCTGGCTCAGAACTTGACTCAGTTCGAATCGATTCGACTCAGATTGGGTTCACTTAATATAAATATTTTGTGTGTGTGTGTGTATATATATATATATATATATATATATAACCCTAAAACCTAAACTCAAATGCTCTCGAAAGTCGAGAGCTCCAACTTGGCTCGAGCTGCTGACCAAGCTGAGCTGGGCTGCCCAGTCAGGCTCAAGGACTGAGTTGAGCTGAGTTCGAGCTGGGGTGGCCTGCTGGCCGAGCTGAGCCAAGCTGAGCTGAGCTGGGCCAAGCTCGAGTCGGTTCGACTTGTGTACAGCTCTAGCCATTAATTGGATCTGTGAGATTTGTGCAATCTTTGCGAATTTTAGTTGCCATTATTACGTGACTATTCCTCCTCTCTCTCTCCCTTTGTTTTTTGCCAAAATTTTTCATTATTTCTATTGGCGTTTGTTTTTATTGCTGCAGAACCACTGTTTTTAGCCACTCCCAGACTGTTGTGGTCTGTGGCAACTGCCAGACCGTCTTGTGTCAGCCTACGGGAGGGCGTGCAAGACTCACCGAAGGATGCTCTTTTAGGAGGAAGGGTGATTGAGGGTGTTACACTGATCTGTTTTGACCTTCCTCATCATCATCTTATAGTCGAGTTAGTATGAGTTAGCATGCTTTCCGAGCATGAGGCGTCTTTTGCTTTATTCTGATGGTTTGTTTGCACTTTGGGATGTGCCTTTGTCTGTCCCCATATATGATGGTTATTTAGTTTTGTTTTGCCATGTTTTGTTTTTGCAAATTGCTTGGAGTACCAAAACATTTTCCCACCTTATGAGATAACACTAGTGGCATGATGGTTATTGGCATCTGAATATTCCTCGTGCGATTCTGTTTCATCACATACATTTTGGGGTTTTAATCTCCCTTCATTTGCCATCTTGTTTATGCTTGCATATATATGACCGGCCGAATCACCTTAGGTTTCATGTAGTTTCTTTGTGCTTTGCATTCTCTCCTTGGATATGCACGCCTGGAAATGCTTTGGATGTTTCGCCGAGAGCTTTAGCTGATTTTGGAAACTGTTAAGAGGGAAATAGACAATGACAAGTTACAATTTATTCCTGCCGAAATGGTCAGGACTACTACAGTAGACACGCCATGGTGTTGGTATGTGCAGGATCGAAGTCTCTTGGCTGCCGGGAAAAGGTAATTGGAGGGAAGTTCCTCGTTTTGCGGCTGCCTTTGCCTTTGCATGTGTGGATCTTCCATAAGATATAACTTATTTATCAGTTACACTGCCTCTCGTTATTCCTATAAATCCACGAATTATGAATGGTTCAAAACTCAGGCAGACCAGCCCATGGGAAACAGTTGGGATGGATCCTCCGTCATTAATTGTGTAGGGCCCACTGTCGTGTCTATATTTTTGAAAGCATTTTTCAAAAATACTGCTTAAAAAAACTTAGGTGGGTCTAACGCATGGTGAAATGCTCACCAGAACCCGTGAATTATTTTTTTATTTTTGTTTTTGAGAAATCTCACGTGATATGATCACAATCTGAATGGTCCAATGATAAGTCACCTAATGAAACCCTTAGGGCCCAATGGTTAGCCCTATCCTAAAATCTGGTGGGCCATGGTAAAGCGAGGGAATTTCCATCATTGATTTTCACCGGGGCCCACATGAGTTGCAAAACAACTTGATCTAACCTTTAGGGCCCAAAGGTTAGCCCTATCCTAAAATCTGGCGGGCCATAGTAAAGTGAGAGGGAATTTCCATCATTGATTTCAACCGGGCCCCACGTGAGTAAAAAAAAAAAAACCACTTGGATCTTTTGCCCTACACTTGAGCTGGATGAAGGGCGTGAACGGTCCTAGGCCTATATTGCATATAAACATGAATGACACGAGTTCTCAAAAGTTCTCCTGAGAACCGGTTCTCTCAGGTGAGCATCGGCTCCTAATACATGAATTTGTCACCCAACGGGGTTACCAACCGGAGTGCTGAATCAGATTTTAGCTTATTGGGATAAAGGCCAAACGAGGGGCTTTGTGCTTGATGGATGTAGTGGATGTCATGCATGTGGAGTCGCTCCATACAAAATCTAACCCAAACAGTAGATTTATGGATCATTTGCACTTTTAAAAATCTCTATGAGATATCCTCTACTGTGTTGAGCCCTGTTCCTATTTTGTTTGAGAGAGAGAGAGAGAGAGAGAGAGAGAGATTCACTTCTTGACGGATTGGATAATAGAAAGACGTGGGCGTCATAATGCTCGGCTCCAGGCTAAGGCGGGCCTCGAGAGAATACGGGGGCATACAAGACTCGTTTGTGTGGTGTGTACTGCTGTTCTAAAGAAAATCTCTGTGGGTCCATCATGATGTGTGTGTTTTATCCGTCCATTTGCCAGCTCATTTTAGGGCATGAGCCCAAGAAATGAGCCAGATCTGAATCTTAGGTGGATCACACCATATCTAACAGTGGGGATTGAACGCCTACAGTTAAAAACTCACTGAGGCCCTACACAAGACTCGTTTGTGTAGTGTGTACTGCGTTGTACATAAAAGCTCTCTGGGCCTATCATGATTTACGTGTTTTATCCGTCCATTTGCCAGCTCATTTTAGGGCACGAGCCCAAGAAATGAGGCAGATCTGAATCTCAGGTGGACCACACCATAGGAAACAGTGGTGTTTCCTATGGTGATTGAACGCCTACTGTTAGGAACTTACTGGGGCCTTACAAAAATAAAAATAAAAATTATTAAGTAAAATACCTTTATTTTCTCCTCACTTTTATTAGAAGAGTTTAAATAATAGTCAACGTAATGAGCATGCATGTGAAGGAGTTGTTGGAGTTCATTTAATAGGTCCAGGTAATCACAGTCAGGAATTTAATTATCGTCTTTATGCGGGGGTTGGATTAGTCATTTTCGTTCATTTATCAATTATCTAGACCAGCCATCATTTGGGTCCCACCCACCTTTGATTCCTCCCATCTCTTCAAAATCTTACAAGTCAAAACTTTTGGTTGTTCTATACCTCTTTAACATCACTTTGATTGGATGGTTAGGATCGCTTGGCTGGGAAAAAGAATGGTCATATTGATTAATATGGTAAGTCCAGATATTGATATGAATTCTCCATCTTGTCTACCCACCAACCATTCCCCCAAAACAGACCAATCACATGTGTCCAAATGGCTAGTAGATGATGAATGATCAGACTATCCTAAATGTTGATAACCACTTCGGTAGTAGTGGCCCACAAACTTAATAAACGTGATGGTCCATGCAGGTTGGAATGTTGGTCGATTTTGGATTTTCATTATTTTATAAGAGTCCCACTCATCTGTTGAAATGGCTGGGTCTGTTACGTTTCTATGTCACCAGAGCAAGACCCAGTCCACCACCATACACCTAATTAAGCTTGGATGAAGCTGTCCGTATCCAAGTGGGTTGGGTCACGCCAGTTGACTCAGTCACTATGGGCCAAGTCGGTGGGAAGGATTTAGGGGCAACGCTTCAATTCATGGACCCATTCAGATCAGATTGATGGCTACCTCTTTTTGCTGAAAACCCTCTACATTACTTTGAAAAACTGTCCATCACTTATTATTTTATTTTTTTTAAAAACACCATATTTCATTAATAATGGGGTCCACTATTGGACAGTTCAGATTGATGGATAACCAAGCAGCCATGTGTAATGGAGAGTGACAGATCTACCATATTTCAATTCGGCCGGCCGACTTGGCAGTAAGCCCACTGTCCCTTGATAAGTCTCATCTTTTAAACGGTTCAGATCATTGCACACTCCCACCTGACGGCCCACAAGTGTCTTTAAGCCGTTCATTTTGTAATGGTGGCCTACTTGATGATTGAACCAGGCCAACAGTCAACAGGTCGTTAGCTCGAAATCTGGTCTAGATATCGAGCTTGAGCCCACCCGCTCAGGCCCTATAGCATCAGCTAGGCAGTAGGCTGTCTGGTCCATTTATAAGCGGGCCTCAAAGATTCTAGAGCTGATCCGATCCATTCGCTCTCCTTGAGAGATTACAGCTCTTCTCTGCATGGGCCCATCTGATCTACTTGGAGAGATTGGAACTAGTGCACGGCTTGAAGTCTAATGTGTGGAAATGTGGGCCCATGCCTATTCTGGCCCATGGGTCTGTGCCACCTTTGGAGGGTTTTCCAAGTGCCTGGTTGTTTGATTGTGGTCGGTTGCATCCGATGTTGATCCAACGGTGACTACTTCTCATTTAAGATAGGATTATGGTGGGCCCGTTTATGAACGGTTCAGATCTCATACATTGCTATTGTTACTGAATTAGAAATGCTGTAAAATCGAACCCATTTGTTACTGATTTAGAAAGTTAATCTGATGGGCACTACTTGCATAGACCTTGACATAGAGTTCGTGATCTAAAGATCCTGGCCCTCCAATATTCAGACTTGTTTCCCTTTCGTGAAGAGTCTATTTGGACGGCTATGATCCAACGGTTAGGATTTTCCCATGGAGGAGATTTTTGAGACTTCAGCATAACTAAAATATCCATTAAGATCTACGGTAATTCATCTCTCGCACTTCAGACGTCGGACATCATAGATCCTGTCCATCCAATAATGGGCTTTTTCCCAATCATTACCCAGGACCTCACGGTGTGATAGATTTTTATTTTTTATTTTTTATTTTGATTTTGTGGATTCCATATCCATGGTGGGCCCATCAATGGGGCCCACCTGAAAAGCTTCGGATGGAAAGATCCAATACATCTTATCCAATCATTTCGATTAGGACCTCCTTTTGTATAGGTATTTTGGGGCGTCCGTATCCATGGTGGGCCACCTGGAAAATGTAGGGTGGGCCCACCCAATAATTCAATCCTGAGAGTAGTTGCCATTGCTTGTCCAACATTCGAATCTTCACCCAACACTCGATGATGACGTTTTTGTTGGATAGTAAGTATACTACTTCCACGTGGCAGTTCTATATATCCTAGCCGGCGAGAGATGTGGGCCCTACAAGCAAACGTTCTAGAGGCTACGAGCGCCCCATCTCTCCCATCCAATACGCGGCACGTTTGGCTAATCCATCGTCCGCGTGGAGTTTTTATCCTCTTGTCCTTTCTGAAAGTGATAAGGGCTGGTACGTGTCGGTGACGTGGACATGTGGGGCCCATTCTCCGCGTTTTTTTGGAAACTGCGAGTCTACGACTTATTAAGAGCTTTCCACGTCAGCGATTGCTATTAGCGAGGGAAAAAATTTCCATGAGAAACAACGGCTCTCGTCGTTTCCAGTTACAAGTTTCCATAGCGAGACATGCCATTTGCAATGCGCATATGCACGCGCCAAACGCAGGTGGCCGTGTGGCACACGTGCATCAAATCCAATACGTTCATCATCATCGCCCACGAATTTAAGTTCATTTTCTCTAGAATTAGATCGGTCCGCTCATCAATAATGCCAATAATGGAGATTGAATAAACAAGCGTCCATATTCAATTTTCATTTGTGGCCCACCTTTTGAACGGCTAATTCTTTACAATTGGAAAATTTAATTAAGGGACCTTGTGATGAACGTCCCTAACATCTTCATGCACGTGCCATGTTCGCGCCTGTGGACCAACGTGCTTGGCACGTGCAGACAAGTAGCATTTTATCTTCTAGAGTAAGGTGGACGTAAGCGCTAGAAAACAATTCGAATGCTTCCACAGCTGCTTGACTTCAGGTAAACGTTTTATGCTTTAGATATGTCCAGGTATTTGATACTCTGACTGTATCCATGCTCGATACACAGGCACTTAGAAATTGTACATGTGAAATTTAGAAAATCAAATAAAACCATTAAAATTGTAGAAAAAAGTGCTTATAATTTATATGTTAGAAAAATAAGATTGGTTGAACAATCTTAACCTCTGATTCGTGGACCATTTTTCATTTCAACTAAGAGTAACTTTCGTATCGTCATACATCCAAAATGTACCTTAATTGGTTCATTTGGATTTAATTTATGCCATTTATGCAATTTCTTAGTTTCTAAGTGCATGCGTATCATCCATCAGGCTCTACCAGAGTATAGAGTTCAACCTATTGGTTTGCCGCTGCTGCAGTATATCCCGATATACGTATTTCAATATTTTAAGTCGGGACTGTGGTCACTGGATCTGTTGTCATTGTTTTAATGATCTAAACCGTTTATATGATGGGTCCTTTCATGGACGGGTGCATCTAAAAAAATATTTCAAGAGTATTTACTATCAATACTCATTAAAATGATCTTAAAGGAGATGGTCCACGTTCACATTCAATCTTACATGGTCCACATTCAATCTGCGGTTAGGCCTGCATGCAAATAGCTGAGATCATTCAAGCATGACGACAGATCCAACGGCTACAGCCTCTGCGTGAAGAGACTAAAACGTGAAGATTTGTTGCAGCAAATTTTTGAATGGTTAACCCTGATCCACATCTAGAAAGATAGACGGGGTGAAAGATACCTTGTTTCAACCGTTGAGGTCTTGGTATCGATCCCTGGTGAGGTGACTAACAATGAAGCGTGAGCTGGGAGTGAGATGTACTGACCATTTTCTTTTTTCTTTATTCTTTTTTGGTAAGTTGCTAGTACACCCTGCGTCAGTTCACACTTTATTGTTAGGCACCCCCTCGAGGAAATCGATACCAAAACTTTGAATAGTTAGGTTTGATAATTCTACACGCGCCATCCTCACGCAGTTACAAATGCTAAGATGGTACACATGTAATGTGGGATAAAGATCTTCCAGCTTAAAAATTAAGCCATTTAAGATCCTCAAGTGGGCCAGAAGGTAAAAAACAAATAGATGGCCAGAAAATTAGATTTCACTTTATGTTTACTTTGTACATTGTGCTCCAGGTGAGAAGTGAAATGGCCTGATTTTTAAGGCAGGAGATTTAAGCATCGTTTGCAATCAGATGGAAAGCTCAGATATTTCACATATACATTTTGGTACCTGTGCCTGCATATGAATGGGCAGGACTCCATATGTGTATGGAATTATCGAACTCGCGGAATACGATAAAATGTGGAAAAGCAAGTGACTGACTGATAGATGTATCCAACGGAAGTAGCTATCATGTGCTTTCTACGCCATCTCTTAAATGGTACTCACTGATATAGTATACACGTGACATGTACGTAAGCAAATTATGGTTGTCTGTATTGATGCTTACCAAAAAATTTTATTTAATGATACAAATGTAGCGATGTGACGAATAAAAAATTATAACACGTGAAATATACATTTAACACAAGATAACTCATTAATAATCAAGTAGTTGTATTATTTAAGTAACTAATGAATAAGAACCAAGAATTATTAGTAATATATCATCATCAATGCATAATTGATAACAGACTATCTTAATAAAAATATATTCGACAAAGGAAATTCACAAACAATTAAAGGTAACCATCACTTTATAGTTTTCAATATATGATGTTGTCACACAATAACAGATGTTCTCACAATACTGCAGAAATTCTATAAATAATTAAGAAGATCATATAAACAATGAATGAATTAAACCATCGACAACACCTATCAAGTTCAGCACAACATTGTTTATTTATCCCCTTGGGACATTTATCCTCTCCACCGTTAGTGCAAGGGCGTGATGAGGACGGTCATCGTTTTCCTCGGCTGGCAAGCACGTTGAGTCAACGAGACTCTCTTGAATCCACAAGAGAAGTTTTTTGAATCCATGAGAGAAATTTCAATAACTTAATTGAAAGCTATTTAAAAGAACAAGTTTACATGTTTAAATAACTTTAAACAAAACATAAGATGTAGTTAGAAAAGACATAAACAAATAAGGAAACAAAACTCTAAAAACTTGCAAATCTCCACATTTCGTCAAATGATCAATCAATCAAAAGGACGCAAAATGTCCAAAGACTAAAAACCATACAATCGAATTTGTTTCGATTGGTCAATCGATCAAACTGAGTAAAAATTGTCCGGCAAATTTTTAATCTAAATCCGAACTCCGAACAATTAATTAACCCAATCGACCAATCAATTAATGGACTCAATTGGTCTGCTCGATCAATCAAATTATGTTGAAACTTGTTAATGTCTTTATGAAATTCTTCTGTTCCATTGATAATAGGCATGTGCTTGCTATACGTCCTATATCAACCCCTCATCAATGTGGACGCTTAAGTTTTTAAGAAAAGTCTCGTCCATCCTCATCCTATGTAGGATTGACTTAATCATAATCAATGATTGTAATTCATTTCCATCTGCACTTGTGTGACATATTTGAAGAAAGATCTTAACCTTAGGAATCATTAACCTACACTCATACACCTAGGGACGTTAGTTTGTAAGAACGGCATCACCTATCATTTGCTCATTAGTGTACTCTTCAACTAAGCATCTTGCTGCTCTTAGCTAAGATGCTCAAGCTCCATTGTTAATTTTCCCTCTAGTAACATTTGATGCACTTTTGAAAGTTCTAAATTTCCAAAGTAAAAAAACAAAAGCAAATATATATATATATATATATATTATTAAAAAAAAACAAAAACTCCACCCTCCACAAATCATCTGATAACACAATAATCAACTATTAACAGAATAAACGGTAGATATACGCCATTTAATTCCGCCACTTTTTCTCAACAGCAACGATCACCCTACCCGCAAAATATACACGTGAAGCACGTGGCTGAAATCCATGAGTAATGAACCTGCGCCCACCGGGGTGTGTGAGCCAGGATATCTCAAAATCAGATGTATCTGTTGTTCTAACCGTCTGATTGGTGCCTGTCTGATGGATTATTGTTTGGAAATAACAGTGAACGGTTCATATTCGTTCTCCAATATCAGCATGGGCCGTAGTTTGGACGGTCAGGATATAACTGGATCAAGCTTTTCTAAGCCGTCCACTTGTTTTTTCCGTAGTGGCCTCGCCTAATTCTACAGATGGGACTCACCGGATGAACGGCTCTAGTGGCAACAGCCAACTAACCAGCTTGCACGTGGGATGCACGTGGAGAGGGAGGGTTCAAGGACGGAGATAACGGTGGTAGTTAGCTAGGTAAGCTGCCCCAACCACCCAAATCAACATCTGCTTGTTTCCAACACAAATGGTTCTTTCTCTCAATGATCAAAATCGTTCATTTGGTGGGCCTCACTTTGGATGGTAGAACCTAACTCATTTTACTCATTTGGGTGTCATTGGATGTGAGGCAGAAAAAAATCGGCTAACTCATTTTCTGAACTTGAGCCTGTTTGGATGTAGGGCAGAAAAAAAAAAAACAAAAAAAAAAAGCCTATAACCAATTTTCCGCATTTGAGGCCGTTGGATGTGGGACAGAAAAATAAAAATAAAAAATAAAAAGAAGAAGAAGTGCCTAACTCATTTTGTGCATTTTAATGGCTATGAAACGATTTTCGGACAGAAAGATGGGAAGCTGGCTATTTCTAATTCTACAGATGATGAGCCTGGGCCCACTGGGGTGTGTGTACGTAATCTAAGCTGTCCAACAGGGCGGAAGTAGGACACCCCAAGATAAAGGTGATCCAACCACATCACATTACACCATATGAATTTAGTAGTTTTTGGATAGTTTTTCTTTATTTTCCATAATGGAGCCTGCTCGTGTGATGTTCATGTCACACAACACGTGAATCACGAGAGCCCTACTGAACAATGGAGTGTCCCAAAGTCAAGCTTATACAATCATTAAGGAAGGGTTACATAAGTGTTTTTTGTAAATAATGTACTTATCATTCAAAAGTAGAAAAGCATATTTGATTTCTAACATTTGGTTAATTATCACGGAAGTTTGGCGGGTCCCCTTCACATCACATCCACCGTCCATTACATGGGGCCAACCTTTGATGTGGATCGTTCATGCATTTTTGTGGGCCCCGCCTTTGATATGGGTTGCCCATCATGCGAGGCTTGCCTTAGATGTGGGTCATTCATCATTAGGGCATACTTTTGATATGGATTATCCATCATGTGGGGCCACCTCGATATGGACCATTATCATGTGGGGCCCACTAGATCATCTAACCGTTCATTGGATGATTTTCCAATCTCATGAACTTGTAAGAGGTTCATGGCCATGCGGAACATATTCTCTTAAATAATTTCTTAAGTAATTGTGTCACCATAAAAATGAAGAAAATAATTTACTTTGGGAAGTTGAAAAGCAATAAAAAATTATGAATAAAAATAAATTAATTTTTTCTAAAAAACTACTTATTTAAATTTAATAATCAAACTAATCTATTAACTTACATAAGTTTTTTTTAAAAAAAACTACTTATTTGTAAGTATCCAAACGGCCCCCAAAACCATCAAAACAAATCTCAAATTCATGTCGGGATGGTTGGACTTTCCAAACTTTTTAGGCATCCAACTTTCATGGAAAGTGATGGCACACTTGCTAGCAATCTGAATTACCTCAACAATCCATAGGTGGGCCAAAGTAATACATCTAACATGATTCATTGGTCTTTTTCTTGGGCATTCTCTTATCATACAGCCATTTGGATATAAATAAGTCGAGATCATATTTACTTAGCATCCAAACATGCCTTTAATAAGCGAATGATTATCCTTTGAGCTTGAAAGATCTTGATTAAGTAAAAGACCCACTCAACCATGTTAGGCCAGGATTTGCACTCTATATGTATATGAGTATCGTACGCATGTATATGCTTGGTTAATTAGACTTTTTACCAGTCTAAGGGCCTAACTCATGTGCCTGTACAAGATATATGTTAGGATCTATGGAGCCCAATCATTAGAGATGTGTGTATTATTCATACAACCAATACTTTTGTGGGTAAAGCATGGTAAGGGTTGCAGGGCAGTGTTCCTTGCTTGGAGTTCGGTAGCAAGACCAAAGGGCAATTTTGTAATTACACATAAAATTTTAAGTAAATCCTAGTTCATTTGGGCTAATATATATTAGAGAGAGAGAGAGAGAGAGATTATGTAGAGAGAGATGTCATTATATTGAAAGTTGTTTTTTCATTATTTATTTTTGCATTAGAGCATAATGGGGTGGTGTGAATTCATGGACATATCAAAAGGAAACCACATAAATCAATATGTTGTGGTTTGCATCTTTTTTTATTTTCTTCTATATAAATGAGCATGTGGTTGAAAAAGAATCTTTCTCTCACTGCCATATATATATATATATATATATATAGAGAGAGAGAGAGAGAGAGAGAGAGAGAGAGAGAGAGAGAGAGAGAGAGAGAGAGAGAGTTGGGTGTGGCATGTGCAATGTGCACATAGAGATATATTAAGAAAGGAAAAAACTCGTGTGAACTACAGATAAAGAGAGATGGTACAGGCTACATGTAGATAGAGAAACAATGTGGCTACATGCAGGGAGGAAGATACGGAATTGGGATAAGTGTATGGTTGCGGATATCGACCTTAGGCAAAGAAAGAAGAGAAAATGTATGTGGCAGCAGTATGTAAAACCAGCATATTCATAGAACAAAGCTGATCAAATCTAAATTATTGGTTGGTACGTAAAGACATTTAAATCACCTAAATGCCATTTTCTATGTTCAAAATCCTTCCAGCCTTCTTTTAAAAACCATAATCAATTGGCTGCTTCTTCTTCTTCTTTTTTAACACACCTACCCACTCCACATGGGCACTGGATCATTGAAAGAAAGCCAGTCTACCATCGAGCCATGGACCTAGACCCAAGTTATTAACTACACCATGAGTAATTGTGTGGGTAACGATGATATAGAAAGAGAATCCCACGCCTTAATTTCTCTCTAGTCATTTTCAACCCGGGCCTAAACTTCCACTGAAAAATTAGCAAAACACATGACAAAATTCCTTTTCTAACAGAGTCATTTTATTTTGAAATAAACCATCAGGAAGAGTTGCAACTTGGGTTCAAGTCAACTTGAACTTGATTGACCCATGCTCACGGGGGTTGTCAAGGCCCTTGGACCCGTTCGGGTTGGAAAATGCAACCATATTTGGAATTGGGTTAGGTTTGGATTTAACAAATTAATTTGGGTCAGGTCACATGTATTTGGGTTTTGGGTCAGGTTACATTAGGTTGCATTGGGTGGTTGGGTCTAGTATAGAGGAATTCCAGTTAGGCTGGGGGGTTGGCACCTTGCGTTACAATTCAGGTTGGGTCTAGTTATAGGTTGCGTCTTCTCAGGTTCAGGTCAGCTTGGGGTTGACCCAAAACCCACCCGACTTATTCCCTTGACCAGGGATATCTTCGGTAGCAAGTACTGTGATTATCTGTTTTGTCTAGGCGATCAATTCACTTTTCTAACCAATTTGAAGGAATGGGACCAAAAATGAAGCAACTCCAAAGCTTAAGTAGACCACACTATACGAAATGGTGGTGATAAAACGCCGACCATTAAAAACTTCTTAGGGGCCACAAAAGTTCTGAATCAAGCTAATATTTGTTTTTTTTACCTTCATCCTAGTTTGCGTGACCTTATGAATAGGTTGGATGGCAAATAATCATCATGTTGGCCTTAGGGAAGTGTAGGTATTAGCATCCCCATTGTTTTCCAATGTTGTGGTCTATTAGAGGTTTGTATCTAGTTCATTTTTGTGCTCACTTCTTAAAATTATCTAGAAAATGTGGATATATAAATCACATAGATCACAATGGGCCTCATAGTGTCTATCGCAAAGGATATACGTGGTGGCAGGGTGTAGACACGTAGAGTGCCAACGCGATGGTAGCTCCACCATTTAAGCACAAATGCAATGGACGCTCCACCGTTTGTACCGTTTGGCTCCGACTTTAGCTCATTTGATCCAATCCTCTTGACTCTGTTATAATTTGTCCAACCCTGGCATTAATACCAAAGCCCAGGCTCAAAGCAACTGAACCTCTCTCCACATGCCTATATAAGAAGAGTCTAACGAGAGAGATAGATAAGGATTTTATTTTATTTTAATGACAGAAAAAGAAAGAAATTGAGAGACATAGGCAAAGCTTATGCCCCTAACCTTTACTATTTAAAGCGAAGAAGCTCAATTTCCCGTATGTTCTCTCAATCTATTCTATTTTATTTCAACTTTAAAGACAGCGCTATTCTATTTCAACTTTAAAGCCAATCTCACAGCTTTGAACACTTGAGGTAGTAGGATCTGGTCTGACATCACGTAAAGTATATTTTATAGTTGTCTCTCTCGAAAGTTTCTGGATTAGAAAATGTAACTTAAGTAAGTAATCGAAAACTTTGTATTCTTTTTTTTTCCATACTTCTATCGGAAAATTCTTTTTCATCCATTTTCATTTTGTTTTCAATTCTTCTTTCGTAATTTAAATATCTAAATCTTAGTATTTTACTGAAAGTTTTTTAGATACCATTTGAAAACGTACAATCTAGCAAAGTAGATATCGAGTTTCACACTCCCCTGAAGGCTTAACATACAAGAATACAAGCATGTTGCATTAGGTGTTATGAACAGTATAAGTACAATGATTAGTTTCTTTTCTCAACCCCTTCACGAGATTCGAGTATGGAGGTCTTAAGTATCGGTTTTACTAGATTTAAATTGACTTAATATTTGAATCTTCATATGATATTTCCCATATCAACCAATCACATTTGCTTTCCAACCCCTTCTCGAAGTTCAGTATGGAAATTTTACCTGTGAGTTTCATTGAATTTATATAAGCTTTGGATATGATACTTCACATGCCATTGCCCGTATCAATTGAGCATATATCATTTTCTAAGTTTACAAAAAATGCATGCTTTATAAATTATTGGATATCCGGATCTTACTATGTAAAAAATTTGACTAAATTTTAGTTTCATATCTATTATCATGTGTGTGTATATATATTATATTAATTACATATTAATCGTTCAAATCATGTAGTCATCAGACGGTGGGACAGGGACTCTTAATGGGGAGTTGGGAAAGGTTTCCTATGCACAGGGTCACCCGAGAATCCGCTTCCACCGCATTCTCCTCATGTGAGCCACGCTGTACAAAATACAAACCGACTTTCTTGGTTATCGTACTCTTAGGCTCGTGTGCAATACGGCACGTTGTGGACACGTGTGTATGGGTGGGCTCCACAGGCGTGGAAAATCTCAGTCGTTTACGATCCTTAAATAAGACAAAAGTCGCCCTCCGGCAGCTTCCTGTCTACTTACTCATTTTTACTTTTAATTATTTAATAATGGAAATTATTATGTACAGCCTCAGCACCGTAAGGTCATACAACTGCACCCTCTTTCCATCCAACACGTAATAATCTGATCCGTTCAAATGAATGGTCCCATCGTAATATCCTATAAAGGAAATAAATCATAACCATTCATCAGGTGAGGCACCATCGAAATCAACAAACAACGAACGACCTTAACAAACGTAGAGATACAGCCACTTTGATGAACTGATACGGATGGTTCTCATGCCAGGTGATCTTCATGATGGGACCCACCTCTTTCACCGTTGGATTTCCAGCAGATGTGGCAAGTGGGCAGGAGAAAAGGTGCAGTACTGCAATATTGCAATAGTAGCCATGCTACAGCTTCAGGGACTGCTCTCTCATGTGCATGCATTGCATTGGAGAGTTGACGATAGTAGAGAGACATGGTTGACTAAGAAGAGAGGCGATTCACAACGCACGTGCCAATTTCGCATGCATGTGCACGATCCGAGCCGCTCATCAGGTGGGACCCGATATGTGCAAGCTTATTCCAGAAAATCACGCCATTCATGCATTAGATGGACCATGCATGTAAGCTGAATATATACTGTTGAGTACCTCTTTTTCTTACGCGTGTGGTCCACCTGATAAGTGGCCCAGCCGGATTATTGGGTGACAGCATGTTCACATTGTGCCACAATGAATGGCCCAGATATGGAACACGTGTGCCTAATAGCAATTCCCATGCAGATATGGCCATATGGGTAACTTTTAGTTAAATATAAAAAATATTCTAGTCGATGGACGGAAAACCTACCGTCCGTTGAGCTGCAAATGAGAAACGTGTCACGTGCATTCGACATCTAGTGGGCCACACTGTACAATCCCATGGAAAAAAATGTACAATCCATGACGGAAAACGTCTAGATGTAATCGAGCATATTTCTTTATAGATTAGGTTGGGAGCGGTTAGGATTGGAGGATTCTGGATTAGATCCGACAAAAAAAACAATTATTAGAATTTCATTTAACAATGGCATGAAATCGGCTGTGATCATCATTCATTTGTCTTAGTTGTTTTCACGTATGAGACAACCAAATGCTACAATAACTTAAATTATGTCACTTAAATTGTATTTTATTGGGGCCATCTGCGGTGTTTGTAAGAAATTCACTCTCTACATCTGTTTTGCTAGCTCATGTTATGATACAAGGATAGAACATATATTAAACGGATGCGAAACTTAAGTGAAATAATTGACAAAAAAAAAAAACAACAAACAGTGGGGATTGAAAGCCCAACGTTGAAACATTTGTGGGGTCGTACTCTAATAAAAATGTTATTTCAATGAATTAAAAACACAAATACTAGCCTGGTTCAAAATTTCCATGGCTCCGACGAATATCTCACCGGTAGATGTTCAATTCCCACCATTTCCATTATGTGACTCACTTGAGTTTTGAATCATGTCTTATTTTTAGGCTTATGTCATAACATAAGCTAACAAAATAAGAGAGGGTGGATTCCTCGAAACATAGCAATGGACTCCACCTGGATGACAATCCTCACGTGTCTTGGAAAATGACAGGCTGAATATTTGGATTATGAAAGATTTCATCTTGACATAACAATATCACTTTTATCTCCATATCTAACTACATGTTAAAGATAATGATTACGATTTAGAGTTATTTTCCAATGAAAATAACCTGTGGTGAGGTCTTAAATCCAACTGAATGGACCACTATTACTCATCCACCCAATGAATAATTTCCAATCTTTCATTTGTTTACTACTTCCAACCCCTCTAATAATTTTTCCACATCATCATAAGGATCACCTGCTGGTTCAAAAATTTGCCACATCTGCTCATAAAATAGACCATATTTGTATATCATTATTTATCAACGGCTAGAAATTAACACTGACTTTTGTACAAGGTGATCCTCGGCAGGCAGCCCAACCAAAGGGCTGTATGGGTTGCATGCACTTGGACCTTCTCGGTGAATTTAACCCAAAATAAAAAATAAAAAAATTACTGCACTTGGGCCAGTACACGTAAAAAGAATATTGGTTTTGAGTTTGTCTAATTCATGCATGCATGTCGCAGAGGATTGCATATCTTACGCCATTGCGTACGTCAATCTAAGATTTCTTTATTTTTTATTTTATTTTATTTTTAAATCCACGAGGGAAACCTTTCTTGAATGTGGATCCCCAAAAATACGACTTTGCTCTTACGTGCTTCAGTGAGCAAGTTATGATTCCACGGAAATATATGAGTCTAGAATAAGCTTATTTTATTTTTAAAGGTACTACCATGACATACACTGAACTTATCCATGGGTAAATACTATTACCCTTTATGTGGGGTATATTATAGATATTGTGTGTATGATGTTTGAATTAACCCATATTAAATGAATTCACTATGATGATGATGGAACGTCTGAAGAATCAAATTTATATAATTATTTAGGGCATGTTTGGCTGGGCGCTGGATGTGGTATTAGATGGGATTAGGAGGGATGGGATTGGCAATATCCTGGGATTGGCATGAGGAGCCAAACAGATCCGGTGCACTTGTCCAGTGATATGAGCAATCCCAAGATGATGGATGTCCAATGAAATTTTCCAATTCCCAAGATGGCCCATGTAATTGCTGGTCGGCCTTGTTTTTTAGGGCAAGGATCCACTATAAGGTGTGTAGGATCCCTATATATGGGTCTCTTTTTGTGGGGTCCACCATGTTGTATGCATGACATTCAACCATACATCAAGTGAGCTCCACTATGATAATGGGACGTAGAAAAATCAGGTTTATTTAATTATCAGGAGGGTGACATCATAGAAAATGATGAACATGCATATGAAAATTTTCAATTCACATGATAGCCCCTATAATAGTTGGTCAGCCTTATCTTTTAGGTGTGGCTTCTGCCGATCCTCAAATGATTGAAAGCTCATTTTAGGATATCATTACGAGGAAAACTAAACTGATTTATTGTACAAAACATGCCATTGATCACGTTGCATAAGAATTGAACTGAGTAAGAGTTATCCGAATGAATTCCTGAAAGCGATCGAGGTATCAACTGCTGCATGAGCTAACTTTGAAAGACCAACACTGAGTTGAACTATTCAAAGGCAGAGCTAGCAACGTGACTTACTTGCGGAGTTGATCTGATCGATCCCGACATGAGAAGCGGAATATCAATAGAGAATTCCACCTCGTATTAAGGAATGAGAGATCTGACAATATCTTAGCTGAAGATCATGCCAACTAAGACAAGCTCGACAATATTTTGGGAAGTAAATCCTTATCCAAATAATAACCCTTTAGTGTATATGGCGTGTCCTATATCAAGATATGCGAGATGACCATAACCCTCTAAGATACGTAAGTTCAAGAGCCGCCTAAGGCACCATATAAATATATCTACGGTTAATGGGAGCAAGTGTGCACAAAATCCGTAACTCAAGTTCTGTTTTTATTTTGACTCATCTCACCTGATTTAAGCATTGGGGAGAGTCTCCGGCCACAACCGGCACCCCGTTATCTTTTATATACTCCCAATGCAAGTACTCGATTGTCCAAAAGTGATGGCTCCTACTCATCTAAATTCGAGCAACAGCGGGCATAATCCAAAATAAAAATTAAAAAATGAAGCACATCCAAATCCCAGGTGGAGCATAGCAACTAACAATAAATAATGACTACTAAAAACTTCTCGTGGGCCACAAAAGTTCTGCACAAAATTGTATTTGCGTAGTCTTTTCATCATGTCTTTGTGACTTCATCATTAAATTAGATGTTGAATAAACATTCTAGTAGACCTCATGAAGTTTTTAATGGCGGGGTTTCGATCACAACTGTATCTTGTATTATGGCCCACCTGAGATTTGGATTTCATTTTTTAGATCATGCCTTAAAATGAGATGGATGTAAAGCACATACATCACGATGGCCCCACAATCAGATCCCACCCACCCTGGTGATCAGGGGATCCACCGAAGCGGCGCCTTATTTTTGACGTACACGTGTGCGACAACCCTCCAATACTGGATACCAATCACAGTGGCCCACAAGCAGAGTTGGAGAGTAAGCTTTGTCTACAAGTTGAGAATCCGGCTTCTTTGTTTCCAAATGATAAAAGGAAAAGAGTTCAAAAAAAAAAAACGTGGATTCTCAAAGAGGTTGGATCACCTGCAGCAAAACCTTTTAGATCAGCCTAACCTATCAGGGGACTTGTGGGGCCCACTGTCAAGTGTACGTGGCATCCAACCCGTCCATCACACAAGTCCCTTCGTGTTCTCCTTGGCTGAGAATTTTGGCCGATCCAAAACTCAGCTGGCATCCAACCCGTCCATCACACATGCCCGCAGCTAATACCGTCTAGATTATATGTGGGACCCAAGTACTTTGTGTAGACCATCCAGTCCATTCAGAAGATGAACTCCACCAGGATGAATGGAAATTCGAAAAATTAAGCCATTCCAAAACTTGGGTGGGCCACACCACATGATTAATTCCATGTACATATCATGGCAAGCCCTACCAGTGGATCCGGGCTCCTCACAACAATGAGAGCTGATTAGGTGAGACCCCAGCCTCACCGAAGACAGTGTGGCCCTTACCGTGGGGTTACAGTGGGGCCCACCTTGATATATGTATTATATATCCACGATGTCCATCCGTTTTTACAGATCATTTTAGGGCATTATCTCAAAAATGAAGTGGATCCAATTATCAGGTGGACCATACCATAAGAAACAGTGGTGACTGACCATCCTACCATTAAAAACTTCTTTGGGCGCACCTTAATGTTTCCGTGTGTTTATTTACCATCCAATCTGTTTACAAGGTAACATAAGTCTAGATGAAGGGAAAATACAAATATCAGCATGGTCCAAAACTTTTGTGGCCCATTAATGATCAATCACTACTGTTTCTTATGGTATGGTACACCTGATAATTGGATCCACTTTGCTTTTGGTACAATGCACTAAAATTATCTGAAAAAACAGATGGACGGTGTGGATACATAATACATATATCAAGGTGGGGCCCACGGTAAGGGGCCAACGTCTTGGATGAGGCAGGGGTCTCACCTGCTCCGCTCTCTCGCTTATCCATTTTCTAAAGGATTGGAGAGGCAAATAATCATACGAAGGGGATTTCTTGGGGCCCACATACCCCTTTCATCATCAATACCACCTCGTATGGGTCCCACCACCCCTATGGACAATAAAACGTCGACGAGATGTTACTGGTCCCCACACGCGCACACAAAAAAAATAAATTTAAAACGTGTTAATTTGAAGTGGGCCTTAAGGGCATGATTTAGCTTGTACTGTGTGTGGGGCCCAATCTCCTGTAAATGGATATAACACGTGGGCGTCTCAGATTTCACACGGGCACATACACTTCTATCACGTCCACGGTGTCATGCCTTTCCATGGTATCGATTGGTTGTCTCAAACTTAAAATTGTACCCCGAAATATGGATCGACCCGACTCGTTCGGGCCTGAGTTAAGTTGAGACTCGGACGACTCAGGGCTGATTGGGGTGACTCGTGGTAACGAACTGGATGGGGTCTGACTAGGGCTGTACACGAGTAGAGTTAGCTTGGTAGCTCACTCATACTCGACTTGAAAAGGCATGATTTGACTCGGTTCAAAACTGTCTTTGAGCTGATTTTTTGAGCTCGAAAGAATTTCGAACCGAGTTCAAGCTTGACTCAACTCGGATCGAACCCAACTAGAATCAAACTCGGATCGATTCAGTCCGGTGACTTGGTTACTTTGATATTGTTGTTGCTCATCAAGTGTTTGATGAAATGACCCAATGAACTGTGGCTGGTGGCAAGGAAGGTACATAAATGAAACAAATACCATTTTTTTTCTTGATTTTTATTTACATACAGGATTTTTGATAAAATACATGTAAAACCATTGTTGATGTTTTATACACAATGAGATTTTGAAAGTTCAGACCATGTGTTTGTGAAAATGTGGCACCGGCAAACTCAGCTTGATCTTGGCTCGAATTGGCCCGAGCTACTAACCAAACCGAGCTGAGCTGGCCAGCCAAGCTGGAGGAACGAGCTGAGCCGAGTTCAAACTGGGGTCGGCAAGTGGCACAGCCGAGTCAAGGTGTGCCAAGTTCGACTCGGTTCGACTCATGTACACCTCTAGGTTTGACTGATAATCTGAACCGTCAATATTCCAGCTATTATAAATAAGCTAATGTCCCAAAATCAGATTTTAAAAAGGGAGCCATTTGGTTGTTAGATTTGAATGCCATCCATTGAAAATCTTCTTTTGATTGTCCAAAATTTAGAGTAAGCTTCTTATGGCAGGCCGTATAGGATAGACTCCAAAACATGGACGGTCCAGATCATCGAAACACAGGCATAACGAACTCTAAATAGGAAGGGATGTGGTATTGCGTGACACGTGTGTGCGAGATCTGAGCTTTCCATCAGCTGATCTACAGCGTTTAGATCTTCTGGCATAAAAATCGGGTCATTTCAAACCTCAGGGGGGCCAGAGCAAATCAAAACAAATGAATGGCTGCCAAAAACAATTTTAACGGTCAATTACTTTTTATGCTGCGGCCCACTTGAAGAGTGAATGTGTTAGCATAAGATCTAATCATTATTTCCATCCTCATAGAAAGCTAGATAATCATACACACGTGTGTTCAGCTCCACACGTGCGGCAATTAGTAAACATTATCTAAAGTCTATATAGTCTTCCGTGTTCGTATTTTTGGTGACTATTATTGGTTCCTTACCCAAGCAGGAAACTCCCTCTTTTCGATCCAAATACTACACGTGGATGAGATCTAGGCCGTTCATCGAGTGGGCCCGATTTCGCTTGTCCATACACAAAAACATAAAATGTCTATCGCTACCTCGTGCATCAACGTGTATGTATTTGTCTTATCCACGCTGTCCATCCGTTTTATGAACCCATTTCATGGCATAAGACCAAAATTCAAGTATATCCGCAGCTCAAGTGGGCCACAACATGGGCGACAACTTGAACTGAATACCTACCGTTAAAAACTTATAAGGGCAATGGAATTTTTCGATCAAGCTGATATTTTTTCCCCTTCATCCATGCCTTTGTGCCCTTATTAGCCGGTTGGATGACATATAGACATCTTTGTGGGCCCTAGGAAAGTTTCAATGGTGCATGTCATTGTCCGCACTGTTTCTTGTGGTTTGGTCCTTTTCACACATCTTGAAATGATCTGAAAAAATAGATGGACGACATGGATAAGACATATATGGTAGGCCCCACAGCGTTTACCCAGTATGCGATCACTTCCCATGGATTTTATTATTAGAGGTGGGCATCGATTGGGTCCAAATCGACTCGATCCGATTTTTAAAGAACCTGACCTGAACTCGATCTGATCCGGGACAAGTCTAGCAAGGCTGACTCAATCTGATCCGGGACAAGTCTAGCAAGGCTGACTCGATCCAATCCGAATCCTTACTGGCCTGACCCGAACTGAGTCTGACTCGGTCTGAGAAACCGAATCAAGGATCAAGTTCAGTCTAGGGAGAGAGGGAGAGAAAATAGGAGATAAAGAGGGAGATGTAGGAAACTGAGAGAGAAAGAAGGAAAGAAAAGAGGAGTGAAGGAAGGAGAGGAGGGAAATCAGGAGAGAAAGAGTGAGAGAAAGGAGAAGAGATAGGTGGGTGCGGCGCTTCCTTCAGGTAGAGAAAGATGGGTTAGGGTTGGTTCAAAATTCGAATCGGATCTGTCCGGATTAACCACGATCCGATGTACGATCGGATCTGAGTAGTCTTACTCGATCCGCACCGATCCAGGCCTTCAATTCTGTTCGGATTAGGTCGGATTCGCCTAATTGAGTCGGATTCTACCCAGCTCTGGATGGTATTGCTTGCAAATTGCATGGGATTCCTCCACCCCAAGCACTATGGGCCCACCGTACTATTGTTTGTATTATATCCACGTCGTCGTCCGTTCCTTATGCGAGCTCATTTTAGAATATGATCCCAAACATTAGCCGTAAATTCAAGTGGGCCACACCATAGGAAATTGGAGATTGGAATGACTACCGTGGATATCTTTCTTGGGCCACATTAGTTTTGGATCATGTGTTTTCCCTTCATCCACGCCAGATTCACCGTGTAAATGCATTGATGTCATGTGACATCACAGTTAGCCCCATAGAGCTTTCAACGGCAGGCATTTTAATCCCCACTCTTTCCTATAGTGTGGCACGCTTGAGTTTTGGATCTCTCTCTAATTTGGTCTGATGCTCTACAATTTTCTGAAAAACCGTATGGACGGAGAGGATATAACATAAACATCACGGTAGGCTACATGGTGCTTGGGGTTGCACGAATTGCCTGTAACCCGGATTGCAGGAAATCCGTGTCTGTACTGTCTTCTCTTCTTTATTACTTTTGCTTTGGCCAGCTTTTGAAAGCGAAGGGCGCATTTCCGTAAGAGAAATTGTGTGTCCGTACAGAATGGTTTACTTTGGGAAAGTAAAGTTTGGGAGTACGTTAAAAAGACGCCGGGTAAAAGGTGGCGTTCACAGTTGTCAATTTCTCTTTCCGTAACTATAAGGCTTCTCAAGATACTCTGGAGGTCTACGAAGTATCATATGCACCCACTGATCTGACGTACACATGCCATTCATGTAAGTCAATCGAGTCCGTCCAAAATCATGTGGTCCAACTGTAAATTCAGTCTAGATAAGGATTGAGATGTGGTCGTAGACATGCTTAAGGGAAAATATCTACTAAATTCCCACCACACACACAAAAAAAAAAAAAAAAAAAAAACAGAAAATGTACGAGAAAGACTCCAAAATGGCGCATACCCACACACTTTATCTACAGGCAGGACAACCTATTAAAGCGGACGCGAATCGCCTATGCCCCCAGCCACAGGAAGTTCCTGTACTGGGAAGCCATGTAGGGCCCACAGAGATTTCTGTGAGAAATCCACTCCATCCATTAGTTTCTAAACCTCACAATAGTTTAGGGATCTAAAAATAAGGAATATCCAAAACTCATATGGGCCACATGACAGGAAATAGTTAGAATGGAAATGTCCACCATTGAAACTTCCTGGAACCGAGCATGATGCTTATATGCCATCCAAACCCTTCATAATGTTACTAATACTGTGATAAACTGTAGGTACAAGTATCATCCTGATCCAAAGGTTCTGTGGCCCCCACAGTTTCCTTTGGTAGGAGTTCAATCCTTTCTGTTTCCTGTCATGTGGCCCGTCTTAGTACTGTATCTTCCTGATTTTTGAACCGTTATCCTATTGTTAGGTTGAGAAACTAATGAACGGAGTGGATCTCTCACGAGCATCTCTGTGGATCCCACATAGCTTCTTATTACAGGAACTTTATGTGACCGGGGGCACAGGCAATCCGCGTAGTGACTTATTAAAGTTGATGATTGGACCTATCCTCTTTTTTATCTTTTTTATTGGACGGTCCTAATTGATCGTAATAAAGCACTTTTGGCTTTTTAAAAAAATGTGGAGAGGAAAAGTTATAGATAAAGGGGTCATCTGTAATGTGCTCGGAAATTGCTGACTTGGGTTGCAAGTACTTCGACTTCAAATTTCCAATTTATGTTTCCTACTTAGATATATAATGGACCAAAAATTACTTATTTCATTATCTAAATATCAAGTTGGTAAAATTTTATTGGACAGTTAAAAACATGGAATCATCCTATTTTAACTATCAATGTACACAAATCAAAGGCTAGGATCATGCGAACAATAATATTTTTTGAAACTCTAACTCAGCGTCAATGGACCCCACTATCTAAATAGTCTAACTTAGAGTTAATATATGCCATGTGTACAAATTCTAAGCCTAAGGATTATGTTATTCCATAAATGCAAATTACTATATAATTTATATATAAATGGGAAATGGTAGTGACCATGTATAGGGCCATGGTCCCAAAATTATCGTGATCGGCTAATCCCAACCATCCAAATTTATAAGTCTTGCTAAATGAACTAATGAAGGGTTGTTTACAACATACTTGATGCAATTTATACCTCTAATGCCTAATTTGATTTAAAATATATAGTTTTTAAGAAATAGTAAGATTTATTAAAAGTAGTAAAAATGTCTAAACTAACTAAAACTCATACACAACTAATAATTAGGGCATGTTTGATTTATTGTAATTATTTTGAATTGGAGGTAATATTATTAATAATTTTATAAATGTGTTTGGTAAGGACCGAAACTTCACTCGGAAACATGAACCCTACCCAATAACAAAACTGGTGTTTCTAAGCCAGAATTTTGTGGGTCACACTATGATAATGTATGTGTTAGATTCATATTGTTCATTTATTTATTTTTATTTTTATTCATATTGTTTTAGGGCATAAGCTAAAAAATGAGGCTGATTAAAAGCTCAAGTAGAACACGCCACAGAAGTGAGGATTGAATGCCTACCATTGAAAACTTCTCGAGCCTTTATCCTAAAATAAAATGATAAAAAATGTATGAACAACATGGATAAAACACATACATCTTAATGAGGCGTACAAGGTTTTGCTAGATACCCACAACAACCCTTATTTTCCAAGTCATGGCAAAAGATGTCAACATTTCACACTTGACTCCCTATTATAAGTAATAAATGTTAATTTTAGTTAGGATATGATTTTAAGATAAGGCAAGAATTTTAAAATAGGAAGATGCAATTTCGTCTCACCTTCTCTTCTTTTGCTTTTGTTGTGTTCTTCTTTTGAAAGGAGAAAAATACATTTCCATTAGGATTTGATTTCACTTGGATCTCCAAAGGTTTACAAAGTATCATATGCATCCACTCATATGACATACACATGCAATACATCTACATCAATCAAGTCCGTCCAAAATCATGTGGTCCAACTATACATACAATATAGGTAACGATTGAGATGTAATCTACCAAATTCCCACCACAAAAAAGTCACGTATGCACCTAGACAGGACAACCTATTAAAGCCCTCCACTAGTGGGTCATTACATGTACATTAAGACGATCTGACTGTCATAGTCAGTTGTATTAAAGCACTTTTTGATCATAAAGGGACAAGGCGTGGCGGCGAGCGATACGCAAGCACCTGGAAGATGCTTGGAAATTGATAGCTTGTTGCTAGTAATTCAACTTCAATTATTCAAATTATGCTTCTTAGCTTGGATGTATCATGGACCAAAAATTACTTATTTTATTATCTAACTATGAAATTCTTATAAACTTATTGGACAGTTAAAACTAACAAACATTCAATCATCCAATTTTAACAAACACAATCCACGAATCAAAGGCTAAGATTGTGCAGACAATATGTTTTTAAGATTGTGACTTAGCAACAATGAATACCACAATCTAGGTAGTTGAATTTGAGTTGTTATATGTGTGTGTGTGTGTATATATATATATATATATGACGAGTATCCCTCATCCTGCTTAAAGATCATATTACTTTCCAAATGTGAATTGTTTCTAAAATTAAAGCTTGTGTTTTTTGTCTTTGTTTTTGGTTTTTTTTTTTTTTTTTTTCTTTTTATATCTCAAAGGTAGAGTAATCGGACAAGTATCCATATGGTCTCAAAATTGTAGTGATTGGACGACCCAATCATACAATTGTGAAAAGAAAAAAAGAGAGAGAGAGAGAGAGAGAGATCTAAAAAAATAAAATTGGAATGGCTGACTGAGTTATTGTTTATAATGCATTGTGCGTTATTTACATAAGCAAAGATGGGAGGACTCTTGTTAGATGAGCCACACATGATAATTGGTTTTGATATAACCAGTGGATTATTCAAACGAAGTGATTTGATGAGTTCCATCCTAGTTGTGATCAACTCATGCAGGATTGGGGTGGATCACTTCGACCTTTTTTAAATATACAGGGTGTTTGGATAAACTATAAAACTTATGGTCTAAAGACTAAAAAAGAAAAAAAATATAATGTATAAGTTTCTTTAACTATAATTTTCTATAAATATAAATCTTAATCCTTTTATACATGGATAAAAAAAACCTTTAATTTCATTTTATGTATTTTGAAATAATATAATTGTTGGGATAATAAAGTCCGTTGATATACATTGATACACCACACTCTAACAGCTTAAACTTTTAGAGTAAATGGTTATTTGACAATAACATATATGGCAACATCCGAATTATCCTTACACCAAGATATGTGTTTAAGTTTTCAATTTGATCAATGTCCATTATTAATATATAGGCTTAAGACTTTAAGATAAAACAAGAATTTTAAAACCCTCTAGCAAATAAAATATAAAAAACCAACAATACTGAAATAATAAATTTTAAATTAAAAAGAACTTTTATCTTATAAATGATGTTAACTTGATAAATTCACTGGACTGGTGCATTCTCTTCTCGTTATTTCCCGGCTCTTTCCATTATCACATTCTTGTCCATAACTTATTATCACATTCTTGTGGATAACTTTCCAAGGACGAGTATTAATCATAAGCATATAATAATCGTGATTATGATAGTTGCTTGTAAGGCTGTGGGTGTCGGTAAGTCATTATATCCGTTGGGCTGCTTTTGGCCTATTCAAGTCTTTCTGAGGCTGAATTCGTACGATCCTGCCCCTCCAGTAAGGCGTCCATGGCCTGTCTAACATCAAGAAATGATATTTATTTATTTTCCCTCCTTTACCTAACTATGCATTACGTATTCCTTTCAACGTCGATCGAATGCTTTGATTATTATTATTATTGTTATTATTATTATTATTATTATTATTATTAGCTTATGGACCATTCACGTGATGGACCACCTGATCAACTGTCCAGACATGGTACAAGAATGTGATGTTGTCTTCCACGTGCATGCATTCATTCTTCATCTGCCACGTGCATCTGTTTGATGGATGGAACATGTCCTCTCAGGTTAAGAGCTTGTCTCGTGTAGAGAGCCTCCACGTGGTGGCAGGACTCTGTGGGGCCCACCGTGATTTATGTTTTTTTACAGGCTGTTCTGTTTTTCCAGGTCATTTTAGGGCATGAGGCTAAAATTTGAAATTTCCTACAGTACGACCCATTTATGGCCCACCAGCCATTTGAAGCCCACCTCTTTTTAAGCTTCCAAGATTACTCCCCTGGGTACGGCCGACTTTTCAAGGGACCAAAATACCCCCGTCATTCGTTCCTTCCAGAAGCCGATTGGCTGGTGTGCGAAGACGAGCGCTGACGCTCCTCGACATGGCCCCACAATGACGTACTTATTATATCCACACCGTTCATCCATATTTCGAGATCATTTCATAGCATTATCGGAAAAAAAGAATCATATCCAAAGATCAACTGGACCACACCACAAATAGCAGCGGGAAACTTGATTTTCACTGTTAAAATTTTCATAGGGCCCACCATAACATATATTTTCCATTCAATCTATTCATAAGGTCACAAAGACCTGGATGACGAGGAAAAACAAATTTCATATTGATATAAAACTTCTGTGACCCCTGAAAGGATTTCAATGGTAGACATTCAATCCTCCACTGCCTTTTACGGTGTGGTGCACTTGATAGCTAGATCTGTCTTATGTTTTTTTCTCAAGCCCTAATATGAGCTCTCCAAATAGATGGACGGTTTGGATATAACACAGGCCTCATGATGGGACCCACAAAAGGAACTAAAATTCCACGGTGAAAAAAAAAATTAAAAAAATAACCCCACTCTCGCAGAATTTATTTTTCTGTTTTTTTTAAAAAAAATTTACAAGGAGAACTTTTTCCCCCTTCCGTTTTTCTCCAATACATATGTAAATATGTATATATAAGTATATAAAAATATTTTTCTATCTTTTAATTCATTTCTTTGTCTATATATTTAACAAGCATATCTCCTTAAGTAGAGATTTTGGGGTAGGAGAAGCTAATTTAGCCAACTAACGTATTTATTTTCCAAAATTCCATCGGGTCAATGGTCGAAAATCCATTTCATTCACTTTGTGGTCAATTTCATTCATTTTTTTCACTTCGTGGTCAATTCCACGCATTTCATGGTCAATTCACTTCACTTCACGGCCATTTCCATGCATTTCACGATCATTCCGAGTGAATCCGTGTTGATTCGCGGTCATTTCCATGCATTTCACGGACAATTCCCTTCACTTCACGGTCATCTCCATGCATTTCATGGTCAATTCGCTTCGCTTCACTTCACAATCATTTCCATGCATTTCACGATCATTCCGAGTGAATCCGTGTTGATTCGCGGTCATTTCCATGCATTTCACGGACAATTCCCTTCACTTCACGGTCATCTCCATGCATTTCATGGTCAATTCGCTTCACTTCACAATCATTTCCATGCATTTCACGGTCATTCCCAGCAATTCCGTGTTAATTCACGGTCATTTCCCTTCACTTCACGATCATTTCCATGCATTTCATGGTCAATTCCCTTCACTTCACGGTCATTTCCACGCATTTCATGGTCAATTCCCTTCACTTCACGGTCATTTCCATGCATTTCACAGTCATTCCTGGCAATTTCGTGTTGATTCACAGTCATTTCCACACATTTCATGATCAATTTCCTTCACTTCACGATCATTTCCACGCATTTCACGATTAATTTGCTTTACTTCACGGTCATTTCCATGCATTTCACAGTCATTCGCAGCAATTCTGTGTTGATTCACAGTCATTTCCACGCATTTCACGGTCAATTCCCCTTCACTTCACGGTCATTTCCACGCATTTCACGGTCAATTTGATTCACTTCACAGTCATTCCTAACAATTTCATGTTGATTCACGGTTATTTCCACGCATTTCACGGTCAATTCCCTTCACTTCACGGTCATTTCCACGCATTTCACGATCAATTCCCTTCACTCCATGGTCATTTTCATGCATTTCACGGTCATTTCCATGCATTTTAGTCATTCCCAGCAATTCCGTGTTGATTCACGGTCATTTTTACGCATTTCACGGTCAATTCCCTTCACTTCACGATCATTTCCACGCATTTCACGGTCAATTCGCTTCGCTTCACGGTCATTTCCATGCATTTCATGGTCATTCACGTCGATTCTGTGTTGATTCACGGTCATTTCCACGCATTTCACGGTCAATTCCCTTCACTTCATGGTCATTTCCACGCATTTCATGGTCAATTCGCTTCACTTCACGGTCATTTCCATGCATTTCATGGTCATTCCCGGCAATTCCATGTTGATTCACGGTCATTTCCACGCATTTCACGGTCAATTCCCTTCACTTCACTGTTATTTCCACGCATTTCACGGTCCATTCGCTTCACTTCATGGTCATTTTCATGCAATTCACGGTCATTCCCGGCAATTTCGTGTTGATTCACGGTCATTTCCAAGCATTTCACAGTCAATTCCCTTCACTTCACTGTCATTTCCATGCATTTCACGGTCAAGGAAGTGATGGGTGTAAAGTTGAAGTTCAGTACCACGTTCCACCCACAGACTGACGGGCAGACGAAACAGGTGAATCAGATTCTGGAGGATATGCTACGAGCCTGTGTACTGGATTTCAAGGACAATTGGGATGACTGTCTTCCTTATGCAGAGTTCACATATAACAATAGCTTCCACGCGAGTATTGGCATGGCTCCTTACGAGGCACTGTATGGGCGTCCGTGTAGAGCGTCGCATTGCTGGGCAGAGGTTGGCGAGAAGAGCTTGATTGGCCCAGAGTTAGTTCAGGCGACTTCAGAGAAAGTTGACATTATCAGGCGCTAACTTCTGACAGCGTAGAGCAGACAGAAGAGCTACGCCAATACGAGGCGGCGACCGCTAGAGTTCGAGGTCGGAGACCATATATTCCTCAGAGTTTTCCCTATGAAGGAAGTCATTTGGTTTGGCAAGAAGGGGAAGCTTACGCCTCGATTCATTAGCCCATTCCAGATACTTGATCGAGTGGGTGTGGTGGCGTATTGCCTTGCTTTGCCCACTCCACTTGCAGGTGTGCATAACGTGTTTCATGTATCTATGCTGAAGAAATATGTTCCCGATCGTTCCCATATTATCAGATGGGAGCAGGTGTAGTTGAGCGAGGACGCTACATATATACTATAACCGACGCGTGTCCTTGACAGGAAGGAACATGTGCTGCGTAGCAAGGTTATTCCACTCGTGAAAGTACTGTGGATGCATCACACGGAAGAAGAGGCTACTTGGGAGACAGAAGCCGAGGTTCGAAAGAACTACCCTCAGATTCTTGAGGAGTACGAAAATGTACTAATTTTGAGGATGAAATTTTTCTTTAAGGGGGGTAGATTGTAACATCTCGAAAAAATTCGTACAAGGACCCGAGTACCACCTCAGGCAGAAATCACCCAGGACCAAATCCTTTAGAAATCAGGCTAGTATTAGTAAGTGTTAAACTAGAGTACTTGTAAAATTAACACTAATCACTTTAAATATAATCTGCAAGACCCAAACCGTGCAGTATCAGTGACACTACATTACCCTGAAATCTAGAATCCATCTCAAAACCCAGTTACTCTCGGGAGCATCTTGAAACTTCGTATCGGACCTGGACCGCACGTCGAAAGTCCGATAACCGTAAAACTATACAGTCATGACCACATTACTGGACTTAACAACCCCCTCGGAAATCAAGTCTTGATTGTGCCTAAAAATGCACAACTTGAGCCCGAAGCAAAGTGTGTGAGAAACGTGAATATCTTTAAAAATGAAATCCGAATTTAAGTAATCTGAGTCATGTCACTTGCGAGCCAAATATAAGGATTCAGACCGTCAGAATCTGACACAAATACACCCTCGGATCTGGGAAAATGTCTCACACATGTCGGTGTACTTGTGACCCTGATCTAGTGACCGTGACTGTGACCGTTGAACTGAAATGGGTCCACCACGGCTGATTTGTAAACCTGATCGGAACGAAAACTCAGCCTGACCTAGATCCATGGTCAGGGAGCTAAAGTCCGACCGCACATGAAAAAGGGGCCACAAGAAGTGCTCCGTTGGACTGAAACAGACGCCCTTTGGATATAACCTAAGTATACCTTGGCCCTAGGGCCATTTCCATCAGTTATGGGCCTATATAAGGACCTTAAATACTCTCTCTCATATTCCATACGAATTCTAAAACCCTAAGAAAGAGAATGGAGAAAAGAGAAGGGGAAAAGAAAGAAAGTGAGAGTGTGAGTTGGAGATTCTTCCTGGGATTCGATCCCGCTATTCCACGCACTCAACCACCATTCTTGTATCGCTACACAGACGATTTCAACTCCGTACTTGGGTAAGAAAATCTAACCCTAACTTGTCTTAGGATTTCTAACTAGCGTAATAGATGAATTAGCTAACCTATTCCCTGTTATAGGCTATTGTGGTGCCGTAGACAAGACTTAGCTTTTAAAACTGAATTCGCTACGAGTCTACCGGTGAAAGGTGCGGACTATAAATGTTTAGGTTATGGTTTTCAAGGCTTTCAATGTCAGTTAATGATTTATGACTGACTTGAATTGCTATCACATGCTTAGACACGTTGTTTCCCACACTTTACACATATATATGAACTATGTTGAATATAGTGTATTCTTCTGTTTGTTGAAATGTTTGTATGAATATGGATTCTGGATATGGATTTGCCATGATTAATTGTTGTAGACATATGGTTGAGGTATATGTGACAATTCCTTAGTAAAAGGATTTGCCCTAATACGTGTTATCACCAACATACGTCATGTATGTTAGAATATGTAGTCTAAGTGTTTATAGAAATGTTTGAATGAACAAGTGTGTAATAAATTGTACTTCATATGGGCGTTGAGAAGAGATTCTCAACTACCTTAACGATGTGTATGATTTCCTCCATGTAACTTATATTCTTTGTCTGTTTTACTTAGGGACTGCATATGTGTGAATTCATGTTTAAGTTGAAATCCATCAAATGCTTACATGCTTGTATGATTAGAATTGTTGATCCATTACTGTTCTGATTAGCTTGTATGATTATCTGTTATAATTGAATGTGTTTGGGACTACAGAATAGTCCAGGCAATCGGTAACAGGCCCTGATTTGGTGGCTGAGGTTGTTTTCACCCCACAGGACGTGTTCGATGAGTCCTAGCCGTACTTTAGTTGTCGACAGTGGTTAGATCACACGGAGTGCTCGTGCACTTCATGTCGGTTAATTCGATGTACGCTCGTACTAGTCGAGCTCGTCAAGTAACCCGATTGACCCGATGTATGCTCACCATGTATGGACGCTACTGCTTGAATCTAAGGTACCAAACTCACCAGTGAAAACCCCTTTAACTTTGGTACCTCGATCCGCTAAGATTCATGAGCCGGGCATGATGGTATGAGACACCGTGGTCGAGCTGTCGGCCTACGCTGGGGTGACAAGCCTCCCCGTAGTGTCCAGTGAGCAACACAGCCTCGTGAGCCGAATACGGTGGTATGAGACACTGTATTCGAGCTGTCGGCCTACACTGATAAGGTGATGAGCCCTTTGCAGTGACCTCGAGCGTACTCTAAGATTGCGTAGAGGCGACGAGCCTTTTTGTAGCAACAAGAGTATAAACTAGGCCTACACTGATAAGGTGACGAGCCCTTTATAGCGACTTAGAACCGTAACATCGTATGAGATTTACTAGGATTGACGACCCTAGAATGGATTATCGTTTGGAAATCGATATAAGGGAGGTACCTTAGCTTCCCAATCCTGCTGTATGAAAAGGATTAATAAGAACTTGGTAATCACGTTCATGCACCGCACTGCATATGTCGTTTGGCGTTGGGTAGAGTACTGAGGAAGTGACTGACATGCCCGACCGTTAGATGAAGATCGCAGAGGGAGTGCAGGAGAGGGCATGCATTATTTATTCATACCATTCTTACATTAATCAGAGTACTTAGGGATATTTGATTTTATTATTTTATCATTACTGCTTGACTAAATTCAGAACATGTTAACCTTTGCTTTATTATTCTACTGAGTTGATCACTCACTCCCACGTTACGGGATGGTATTGTACACACCAACCAGACTCTGTCGTAGTTGCAGATGGAGACCTGACTGATGAGGTAGAGGCGGACTTCGCAGACGATGAGGATGCTTTCTCATATATGCAGTATTCAGGCGGGTTTACAAAGATCGTTCTGATCGGCGGGGCTTCAGGGTTATACTTGTAGTGGACTATTACATTTTTGACATTTTGTATTTTGAAACAATACATGTAATTATTGACCTGGGAATGCATACATACTTTGGGGACTTATACTGGTTTATAAAGTTATACATATTCGTTTCAGTCTTCCGCTTGCGTATTACAACCGTCCCTAGATTATGTTTTGCTGATTTGACTTAATCTTATTCATGTTTTATGCACTAATACAGACAACATTTAATCATCATTAAATATGTTGCATAAGTAATGCGTTAGAACTCGGGAGTTGGACTTCTATTCGACCCCCGATTTTCAGGGCGTTACATAGAAATACCGGATGATGAGCCACCATCTCAAGAGAATGATAAACCGGCTATGATTCAAGAGCCACAACAATAAAAGGATAAAGAGACTAAGTCATATGAGCCTCCAGTTCCGTCCCCATCTAGACTTGAGAATCCAATGTCCACATGATACATCAAGAGGTGTTGAATGTGCTCTAAAAGGTTACTGCCAATATTCATCTGCTTGATGCCATTAGACAAATTCCATCATATGCTAAATATCTCAAAGACTTGTGCAATGTAAAGAGAAAATTAAATGTGCACAAAAAGACATTTCTTACTGAGAAAGTGAGCGCTATCATTCAACAAAGGGCTGTACCCAAATACAAAGTCCCAGAAAAGTCTCACTATTCTTCGTATTATTGGGAATTTTCAAATTGAGCATGCTTTGCTAGATTTGGATGCAAGTGTCAACTTAGTAGCTTATTCGGTTTACAAAACAAATGGGATTAGGTAAGCTTGAACCAACCATGATTACACTTCAACTCCCTGATCGACTGATCCATTAAGGTACCAAGGAAAATTTTAGAGGACGTGCTAGTCCAAGTGGAGAAATTCTACTTCCCTGTAGATTTTATTGTACTAGACACTGAACCATGTGTAAACGCTAGCGCTCAAGTTCCCA